>NW_027669204.1:150000-184962 GCF_964194185.1 Rhinolophus hipposideros | reverse complement strand
TATACCTAACACCAACCCTAACCCTAACCCTAACCCTAACCCTAACCGTAACCCTAACCCTAACCCTAAACCTAAACCTAACACCAACCCTAACCCTAACCCTAACCCTAACACCAACCCTAACCCTAACCCTAACCCTAAACCCTAATCCTAACCCTAACCTTAACCCTAACCCTAACCCTAACCCTAACAATGGCAAGGTGTACTGGTCAGCGACGGGCAAGTTCTAGGCCTCGGACAAGAAGGAGCCATGGGCGTTGGTCTAGGGCCCGAGCTAGGGCTAGTGAGAGCGGTAGGCGTAGCGCTGGGGTAGGCATAGGGCAAGGGGTAGGTGTCGAGGTAAACCTCGGAGTAGGCCTAGGGCCAGGAGTGGGAGCTGTGGCTAGTGGTAGGGTTGGGGATGGGCCTATGGGTAGGGGGAGCTGTAGGGCCAGGGGTAGTGGTAGGACCAGAGGTAGTGCTAGGCGTAGGCCTAGGGCGAGGGGTAGTGCTCGGGGTAGGGTTAGTTGAAGGGCTAGTGTTTGGCAGAGGCCCACGGGCAGTGTTAGGGTTAGGGCTCATGTAAAGCCTAGGACTAGTGGTAGTGGTAGGGGTTGGCCGAGGACTAGGGGTAGGTGTCACGAAATGGCTCCGGGTAGTCCTAGGACTCCGAACGGATGTAGGGCTGATTAGGGTGTGGCTAATGGTGGGTCCAGGGTGATTTCGTAGGACACGGGTTAGTGCTCTGGCTATAGGTAGGGCAAGGTGTACCGGTTGGCGACGGGCAAGTGCTAGGCTTCGGACTAGAGTGAGCACTGGGCGTTGGTTCTAGTGACCGAGGTAGGGCTAGTTGGAGCGGTAGGCGTAGCGCTGGGGTAGGCAAAGGGCAAGGGGTGGGTGTCGGGGGTAAACCTCGGAGTAGGCCTAGGACCAGGAGTGGGAGCTGTGGCTAGGGGTAGAGATGGGGGTGGGCCTATGGGTAGGGGGAGCTGTAGGGACAGGGGTAGGGGTAGGACGAGAGGTAGTGCTAGGCATAGGCCTAGGGCGAGGGGTAGTGGCTCGGGGTAACCTAACCCTAACCCTAACCCTAACACTAACACTAACCCTAACCCTAACCCTAACCCTAACACCAACCCTAACCCTAACCCTAACCCTAACCCTAACCCTAACCCTATACCTAACACCAACCCTAACCCTAACCCAACCCTAACCCTAACACCAACCCTAACCCTAACCCTAACCCTAACCCTAACCCTAACACCAACCCTAAACCTAAACCTAACCCTAACCCTAACACCAACCCTAACCCTAATCCTAACCCTAACCCTAACCCTAACACCAACCCTAACCCTAACCATAACCCTAACCCTAACACCAACCCTAACCCTAACCCTAACCCTAACCCTAACCCTAACCCTATGCCTAACACGAACCCTAACCCTAACCCTAACCCTAACACCAACCCTAACCCTAACCCTAATCTTAACCCTAAACCTAACACCAACCCTAACCCTAACCCAAACACTAACCCTAACACCAACCCTAACCCTAACCCTAACCCTAACCCTAACACCAACCCCAACCCTAACCCTAACCCTAACACTAACCCTAACCCTAACCCTAACACCAACCCTAACCCTAACCCTAACCCTAACCCTAAACCTAACACCAACCCTAACCCTAACCCAAACACTAACCCTAACACCAAACCTAACCCTAATCCTAACCCTAACCCTAACACCAACCCTAACCCTAACCCTAACCCTAACACTAACCCTAACCCTAACCCTAACCCTAACCCTAACCCTAACCCTAACACCAACCCTAACCCTAACCCTAACCCTAACCCTAAACCTAACACCAACCCTAACCCTAACCCAAACACTAACCCTAACACCACCCTAACCCTAACCCTAACCCTAACCCTAACACCAACCCTAACCCTAACCCTAAACCTAACACTAACCCTAACCCTAACCCTAACACCAACCCTAACCCTAACCCTAACCCTAACCCTAACACCAACCCTAACCCTAACCCTAACCCTAACTCTAACCCTAACCCTAACCCTAATACCAAACCTAATCCTAACCCTAACCCTAACTCTAACACCAACCCTAACCCTAACCCTAATTCTAAACCTAACCCTATGCCTAACACCAACACTAACCCTAACCCTAACCCTAACCCTAACACCAACCCTAACCCTAATCCTAACCCTAACCCTAACCCTAACCCTAACACTAACCCTAACCCTAACCCTAACCCTAACACCAACCCTAACCCTAACACTAACCCTAACCCTATACCTAACACAAACCCTAACCCTAACCCTAACCCTAACCCTAACACCAACCCTAACCCTAACCCTAACCCTAACACCAACCCTAACCCTAACCCTAACCCTAACACTAACCCTAACCCTAACCCTAACACCAACCCTAACCCTAACCCTAACCCTAACCCTAACACCAACCCTAACCCTAACCCTAAACCTAACTCTAACCGTAACCCTAACCCTAACACCAACCCTAACCCTAACCCTAACCCTAACCCTAACACCAACCCTAACCCTAACCCTAACCCTAACCCTATGCCTAACACCAACACTAACCCTAACCCTAACCCTAACCCTAACACCAACCCTAACCCTAATCCTAACCCTAAACCTAACCCTAACCCTAACACTAACCCTAACCCTAACCCTAACCCTAACACCAACCCTAACCCTAACCCTAAACATAACCCTAACCCTATACCTAACACCAACCCTAACCCTAACCCTAACACTAACCCTAACCCTAACCCTAACACCAACCCTAACCCTAACCCTAACCCTAACCCTAACACCAACCCTAACCCTAACCGTAAACCTAACTCTAACCCTAACCCTAACCCTAACACCAACCCTAACCCTAACCCTAACCCTAACCCTAACACCAACCCTAACCCTAACCCTAAACCTAACCCTAACCCTATGCCTAACACCAACACTAACCCTAACCCTAACCCTAACCCTAACACCAACCCTAACCCTAATCCTAACCCTAACCCTAACCCTAACCCTAACACTAACCCTAACCCTAACCCTAACCCTAACACCAAACCTAACCCTAACCCTAACCCTAACCCTAACCCTATACCTAACACCAACCCTAACCCTAACCCTAACCCTAACCCTAACACCAACCCTAACACTAACCCTAACCCTAACCCTAACCGTAACACCAACCCTAACCCTAATCCTAACCCTAACCCTAACCCTAACCCTAACCCTAACACCAAACCTAACCCTAACCCTAACCCTAACCCTAACCCTAAACCTAACACCAACCCTAACCCTAACCCTAACCCTAACCATAACACCAAACCTAACCCTAACCCTAACCCTAAACCCTAATCGTAACCCTAACCCTAACCCTAACACTAACACTAACCCTAACCCTAACCCTAACCCTAACCCCAAACCTAACCCTAACCCTAACCCTAACCCTATACCTAACACCAACCCTAACCCTAACCCTAACTCTAACCCTAACACCAACCCTAACACTAACCCTAAACCTAACACCAACCCTAACCCTAACCCTAACCTTAACACCAACCCTAACCCTAACCCTAACCCTAAACCCTAATCCTAACCCTAACCCTAACCCTAACCCTAACCCTAACCCTAACAAGGGCAAGGTGTAGTGGTCAGCGACGGGCAAGTTCTAGGCCTCGGACTAGAAGGAGCCATGTGCGTTGGTCTAGGGCCCGAGCTAGGGCTAGTGAGAGCGGTAGGCGTAGCGCTGGGGTAGGCATAGGGCAAGGGGTGGGTGTCGAGGTAAACCTCGGAGTAGGCCTAGGGCCAGGAGTGGGAGCTGTGGCTAGTGGTAGGGTTGGGGGTGGGCCTATGGGTAGGGGGAGCTGTAGGGCCAGGGGTAGTGGTAGGACCAGAGGTAGTGCTAGGCGTAGGCCTAGGGCGAGAAGTAGTGCTCGGGGTAGGGTTAGTTGAAGGGCTAGTGTTTGGCAGAGGCCCACGGGCAGTGTTAGGGTTAGGGCTCATTTTAGGCCTAGGACTAGTGGTAGTGGTAGGGGATGGCCGAGGGCTAGGCGTAACTGTCACAAGAGGGCTCCGGGTAGTCCTAGGACTCCGAAAGGATGTAGGGCTGGATTAGGGTGTGGCTAATGGTGGGTCCAGGGTGATTTCGTAGGACACGGGTTAGTGCTCTGGCTATCGGTAGGGCAAGGTGTACCGGTTGGCGACGGGCAAGTGCTAGGCTCGGACTAGAGTGAGCACTGAGCGTTGGTCTAGGGACCGAGGTAGAGCTAGTGGGATCAGTAGGCGTAGCGCTGGGGTAGGCAAAAGGGCAAGGGGTGGGTGTCGGGTAAACCTCGGAGTAGGCCTAGGACCAGGAGTGGGAGCTGTGGCTAGGGGTAGGGATGGGGGTGGGCCTATAGGTAGGGGGAGCTGTAGGGACAGGGGTAGGGGTGGGACCAGAGGTAGTGCTAGGCGTAGGCCTAGGGCGAGGGGTAGTGCTCGGGGTAACCTAACACTAACCCTAACCCTAACACTAACAGCAACACTAACCCTAACCCTAACCCTAACCCTAACACCAACCCTAACCCTAAACCTAACCCTAACCCTATCCCTAACCCTAACACTAACCCTAACCCTAACCCTAACCCTAACACCAACCCTAACCCTAACACTAACCCTAACCCTAACCCTATACCTAACACCAACCCTAACCCTAACCCTAACCCTAACCCTAACACCAACCCTAACCCTAACCCTATCCCTAACCCTAACCCTAACACCAACCCTAACCATAATCCTAACCCTAACCCTAACCCAAACCCTAACCCTAACCCTAACCCTAACACCAACCCTAACCCTAACCCTAACTCTAACCCTAAACCTAACACCAACCCTAACCCTAACCCTAACCCTAACCATAACACCAAACCTAACCCTAACCCTAACCCTAAACCCTAATCCTAACCCTAACCCTAACCCTAACCCTAACACTAACCCTAAACCTAACCCTAACCCTAACCCCAACCGTAACACTAACCCTAACCCTAACCCTAACCCTAACCCTATACCTAACACCAACCCTAACCCTAACCCTAACCCTAACCCTAACACCAACCATAACCCTAACCCTAAACCTAACACCAAACCTAACCCTAATCCTAACCCTAACCCTAACCCTAAACCTAACACCAAACCCTAACCGTAACCCTAACCCTAAACCTAACCCTAACCCAAAACCTAACACCAACCCTAACCCTAACCCTAACCCTAACCCTAACCCTAACACCAACCCTAACCCTAACCCTAACCCTAAACCCTAATCCTAACCCTAACCCTAACCCTAACCCTAACCCTAACAAGGGCAAGGTGTAGTGGTCAGCGACGGGCAAGTTCTAGGCCTCGGACTAGAAGGAGCCATGTGCGTTGGTCTAGGGCCCGAGCTAGGGCTAGTGAGAGCGGTAGGTGTAGCGCTGGGGTAGGCATAGGGCAAGGAGTGGGTGTCGAGGTAAACCTCGGAGTAGGCCTAGGGCTAGGAGTGGGAGCTGTGGCTAGTGGTAGGGTTGGGGGTGGGCCTATGGGTAGGGGGAGCTGTAGGGCCAGGGGTAGTGGTAGGACCAGAGGTAGTGCTAGGCGTAGGCCTAGGGCGAGAAGTAGTGCTCGGGGTAGGGTTAGTTGAAGGGCTAGTGTTTGGCAGAGGCCCACGGGCAGTGTTAGAGTTAGGGCTCATTTTAGGCCTAGGACTAGTGGTAGTGGTAGGGGATGGCCGAGGGCTAGGCGTAACTGTCACAAGAGGGCTCCGGGTAGTCCTAGGACTCCGAAAGGATGTAGGGCTGGATTAGGGTGTGGCTAATGGTGGGTCCAGGGGGATTTCGTAGGACACGGGGTTAGTGCTCTGGCTATCGGTAGGGCAAGGTGTACCGGTTGGCGACGGGCAAGTGCTAGGCTCGGACTAGAGTGAGCACTGGGCGTTGGTCTAGGGCCCGAGGTAGAGCTAGTGGGATCAGTAGGCGTAGCGCTGGGGTAGGCATAGAACAAGGGGTGGGTGTCGAGGTAAACCTCGGTGTAGGCCTAGGGCCAGGAGTGGGAGCTGTGGCTAGGGTTAGGGGTGGGGGTGGACCTATGGGTAGGGGGAGCTGTAGGGCCAGGGGTAGTGGTAGGACCAGGGGTAGTGCTAGGCGTAGGCCTAGGGCGAGGGGTAGTGCTCGGGGTAACCTAACCTAACCCTAACCCTTACCCTAACACTAACCCTAACCCTAACCCTAACACCAACCCTAACCCTAACCCTAACCCTAACCCTAACCCTATACCTAACACCAACCCTAACCCTAACCCTAACTCTAACCCTAACACCAACCCTCACCCTAACCCTAACCCTAACCCTAACCCTATACCTAACACCAACCCTAACCCTAACCCTAACCCTAACCCTAACACCAACCCTAACCCTAACCCTAACCCTAACCCTAACCCTAACACGAACCCTAAACCTAAACCTAACCCTAACCCTAACACCAACCCTAACCCTAATCCTAACCCTAACCCTAACCCTAACACCAACCCTAACCCTAACCCTAACCCTAACCCTAACACCAACCCTAACCCTAACCATAACCCTAACCCTATGCCTAACACGAACCCTAACCCTAACCCTAACCCTAACACCAACCCTAACCCTAACCCTAACCCTAACCCTAAATTAACACCAACCCTAACCCTAACCCAAACACTAACCCTAACACCAACCCTAACCCTAACCCTAATTCTAACCCTAACACCAACCCTAATCCTAACCCTAACCCTAACCCTAACTCTAACCCTAACCCTAACCCTAATTCTAACCCTAACCCTATGCCTAACACCAACACTAACCCTAACCCTAACCCTAACTCTAACACCAACCCTAACCCTAATCCTAACCCTAACCCTAACCCTAACCCTAACTCTAACCCTAACCCTAACCTTAACCCTAACACCAACCCTAACCCTAACCCTAACCCTAACCCTAACCCTATACCTAACACCAAACCTAACCCTAACCCTAACCCTAACCCTAACACCAACCCTAACCCTAACCCTAACCCTAACACCAACCCTAACCCTAACCCTAACCCTAACACTAACCCTAACCCTAACCCTAACACCAACCTTAACCCTAACCCTAACCCTAACCCTAACACCAACCCTAACCCTAACCCTAACCCTAACTCTAACCCTAACCCTAACCCTAACACCAACCCTAACCCTAACCCTAACCCTAACCCTAACACCAACCCTAACCCTAACCCTAACCCTAACCCCTAACCCTATGCCTAACACCAACACTAACCCTAACCCTAACCCTAACCCTAACACCAACCCTAACCCTAATCCTAACCCTAACCCTAACCCTAACCCTAACACTAACCCTAACCCTAACCCTAACCCTAACACCAACCCTAACCCTAATCCTAACCCTAACCCTAACCCTAACCCTAACACTAACCCTAACCCTAACCCTAACCCTAACACCAACCCTAACCCTAACCCTAAACATAACCCTAACCCTATACCTAACACCAACCCTAACCCTAACCCTAACACTAACCCTAACCCTAACCCTAACACCAACCCTAACCCTAACCCTAACTCTAACCCTAACACCAACCCTAACCCTAACCCTAAACCTAACTCTAACCCTAACCCTAACCCTAACACCAACCCTAACCCTAACCCTAACCCTAACCCTAACACCAACCCTAACCCTAACCCTAACCCTAACCCTAACCCTAACCCTATGCCTAACACCAACACTAACCCTAACCCTAACCCTAACCCTAACACCAACCCTAACCCTAATCCTAACCCTAACCCTAACCCTAACCCTAACACTAACCCTAACCCTAACCCTAACCCTAACACCAAACCTAACCCAAACCCTAACCCTAACCCTATGCCTAACACCAACCCTAACCCTAACCCTAACCCTAACCCTAACACCAACCTTAACACTAACCCTAACCCTAACCCTAACCGTAACACCAACCCTAACCCTAATCCTAACCCTAACCCTAACCCTAACCCTAACCCTAACCCTAACACCAACCCTAACCCTAAGCCTAACCCTAAACCTAACACCAACCCTAACCCTAACCCTAACCCTATACCTAACACCAACCCTAACCCTAACCCTAACCCTAACCCTAACACCAACCCTAACCCTAACCCTAAACCTAACACCAACCCTAACCCTAACCCTAACCTTAACACCAACCCTAACCCTAACCCTAACCCTAACCCCAAACCTAACCCTAACCCTAACCCTAATCCTAACCCTATACCTAACACCAACCCTAACCCTAACCCTAACCCTAACCCTAACACCAACCCTAACCCTAACCCTAAACCTAACACCAACCCTAACCCTAACCCTAACCTTAACACCAACCCTAACCCTAACCCTAACCCTAAACCCTAATCCTAACCCTAACCCTAACCCTAACCCTAACCCTAACAAGGGCAAGGTGTAGTGGTCAGCGACGGGGAAGTTCTAGGCCTCGGACTAGAAGGAGCCATGTGCGTTGGTCTAGGGCCCGAGCTAGGGCTAGTGAGAGCGGTAGGCGTAGCGCTGGGGTAGGCATAGGGCAAGGGGTGGGTGTCGAGGTAAACCTCAGAGTAGGCCTAGGGCCAGGAGTGTGAGCTGTGGCTAGTGGTAGGGTTGGGGGTTGGCCTATGGGTAGGGGGAGCTGTAGGGCCAGGGGTAGTGGTAGTACCAGAGGTAGTGCTAGGCGTAGGCCTAGGGCGAGGGGTAGTGCTCGGGGTAGGGTTAGGTGAAGGGCTAGTGTTTGGCAGAGGCCCACGGGCAGTGTTAGGGTTAGGGCTCATGTTAAGCCTAGGACTAGTGGTAGTGGTAGGGGTTGGCCGAGGACTAAAGTTAGGTGTCACGAAATGGCTCCGGGTAGTCCTAGGACTCCGAACGGATGTAGGGCTGATTAGGGTGTGGCTAATGGTGGGTCCAGGGTGATTTCGTAGGACACGGGTTAGTGCTCTGGCTATAGGTACGGCAAGGTGTACCGGTTGGCGACGGGCAAGTGCTAGGCTTCGGACTAGAGTGAGCACTGGGCGTTGGTCTAGTGCCCGAGGTAGGGGAGTGGGAGCGGTAGGCGTAGCGCTGGGGTAGGCAAAGGGCAAGGGGTGGGTGTCGGGGTAAACCTCGGAGTAGGCCTAGGACCAGGAGTGGGAGCTGTGGCTAGGGGTAGAGATGGGGGTGGGCCTATGGGTAGGGGGAGCTGTAGGGACAGGGGTAGGGGTAGGACCAGAGGTAGTGCTAGGCGTAGGCCTAGGGCGAGGGGTAGTGCTCGGGGTAACCTAACCCTAACCCTAACCCTAACACTAACACTAACCCTAACCCTAACCCTAACCCTAACACCAACCCTAACCCTAACCCTAACCCTAACCCTAACCCTATACCTAACACCAACCCTAACCCTAACCCTAACCCTAACCCTAACACCAACCCTAACCCTAACCCTAACCCTAACCCTAACCCTAACACCAACCCTAAACCTAAACCTAACCCTAACCCTAACACCAACCCTAACCCTAATCCTAACCCTAACCCTAACCCTAACACCAACCCTAACCCTAACCATAACCCTAACCCTAACACCAACCCTAACCCTAACCCTAACCCTAACCCTAACCCTAACCCTAACCCTAACCCTATGCCTAACACGAACCCTAACCCGAACCCTAACCCTAACACCAACCCTAACCCTAACCCTAACCCTAACCCTAAACCTAACACCAACCCTAACCCTAACCCAAACACTAACCCTAACACCAACCCTAACCCTAACCCTAACCCTAACCCTAACACCAACCCCAACCCTAACCCTAACCCTAACACTAACCCTAACCCTAACCCTAACACCAACCCTAACCCTAACCCTAACCCTAACCCTAAACCTAACACCAACCCTAACCCTAACCCAAACACTAACCCTAACACCAAACCTAACCCTAACCCTAACCCTAACCCTAACACCAACCCTAACCCTAACCCTAACCCTAACACTAACCCTAACCCTAACCCTAACCCTAACCCTAACCCTAACACCAACCCTAACCCTAACCCTAACCCTAACCCTAAACCTAACACCAACCCTAACCCTAACCCAAACACTAACCCTAACACCAACCCTAACCCTAACCCTAACCCTAACCCTAACACCAACCCTAACCCTAACCCTAAACCTAACACTAACCCTAACCCTAACCCTAACACCAAACCTAACCCTAACCCTAACCCTAACCCTAACACCAACCCTAACCCTAACCCTAACCCTAACTCTAACCCTAACCCTAACCCTAACACCAACCCTAATCCTAACCCTAACCCTAACCCTAACACCAACCCTAACCCTAACCCTAATTCTAACCCTAACCCTATGCCTAACACCAACACTAACCCTAACCCTAACCCTAACCCTAACACCAACCCTAACCCTAATCCTAACCCTAACCCTAACCCTAACCCTAACACTAACCCTAACCCTAACCCTAACCCTAACACCAACCCTAACCCTAACCCTAACCCTAACCCTATACCTAACACAAACCCTAACCCTAACCCTAACCCTAACCCTAACACCAACCCTAACCCTAACCCTAACCCTAATACCAACCCTAACCCTAACCCTAACCCTAACACTAACCCTAACCCTAACCCTAACACCAACCCTAACCCTAACCCTAACCCTAACCCTAACACCAACCCTAACCCTAACCCTAAACCTAACTCTAACCCTAACCCTAACCCTAACACCAACCCTAACCCTAACCCTAACCCTAACCCTAACACCAAACCTAACCCTAACCCTAACCCTAACCCTATGCCTAACACCAACACTAACCCTAACCCTAACCCTAACCCTAACACCAACCCTAACCCTAATCCTAACCCTAAACCTAACCCTAACCCTAACACTAACCCTAACCCTAACCCTACCCTAACACCAACCCTAACCCTAACCCTAAACATAACCCTAACCCTATACCTAACACCAACCCTAACCCTAACCCTAACACTAACCCTAACCCTAACCCTAACACCAACCCTAACCCTAACCCTAACCCTAACCCTAACACCATCCCTAACCCTAATTGTAAACCTAACTCTAACCCTAACCCTAACCCTAACACCAACCCTAACCCTAACCCTAACCCTAACCCTAACACCAACCCTAACCCTAACCCTAACCCTAACCATAACACCAAACCTAACCCTAACCCTAACCCTAAACCCTAATCGTAACCCTAACCCTAACCCTAACACTAACACTAACCCTAACCCTAACCCTAACCCTAACCCTAACCCCAAACCTAACCCTAACCCTAACCCTAATCCTAACCCTATACCTAACACCAACACTAACCCTAACCCTAACCCTAACCCTAACACCAACCCTAACACTAACCCTAAACCTAACACCAACCCTAACCCTAACCCTAACCTTAACACCAACCCTAACCCTAACCCTAACCCTAAACCCTAATCCTAACCCTAACCCTAACCCTAACCCTAACCCTAACCCTAACAAGGGCAAGGTGTAGTGGTCAGCGACGGGCAAGTTCTAGGCCTCGGACTAGAAGGAGCCATGTGCGTTGGTCTAGGGCCCGAGCTAGGGCTAGTGAGAGCGGTAGGCGTAGCGCTGGGGTAGGCATAGGGCAAGGGGTGGGTGTCGAGGTAAACCTCGGAGTAGGCCTAGGGCCAGGAGTGGGAGCTGTGGCTAGTGGTAGGGTTGGGGGTGGGCCTATGGGTAGGGGGAGCTGTAGGGCCAGGGGTAGTGGTAGGACCAGAGGTATTGCTAGGCGTAGGCCTAGGGCGAGAAGTAGTGCTCGGGGTAGGGTTAGTTGAAGGGCTAGTGTTTGGCAGAGGCCCACGGGCAGTGTTAGAGTTAGGGCTCATTTTAGGCCTAGGACTAGTGGTAGTGGTAGGGGATGGCCGAGGGCTAGGCGTAACTGTCACAAGAGGGCTCCGGGTAGTCCTAGGACTCCGGAAGGATGTAGGGCTGGATTAGGGTGTGGCTAATGGTGGGTCCAGGGTGATTTCGTAGGACACGGGTTAGTGCTCTGGCTATCGGTAGGGCAAGGTGTACCGGTTGGCGACGGGCAAGTGCTAGGCTCGGACTAGAGTGAGCACTGGGCGTTGGTCTAGGGCCCGAGGTAGAGCTAGTGGGATCAGTAGGCGTAGCGCTGGGGTAGGCAAAGGGCAAGGGGTGGGTGTCGGGGTAAACCTCGGAGTAGGCCTAGGACCAGGAGTGGGAGCTGTGGCTAGGGGTAGGGATGGGGGTGGGCCTATAGGTAGGGGGAGCTGTAGGGACAGGGGTAGGGGTGGGACCAGAGGTAGTGCTAGGCGTAGGCCTAGGGCGAGGGGTAGTGCTCGGGGTAACCTAACACTAACCCTAACCCTAACCCTAACAGCAACACTAACCCTAACCCTAACCCTAACCCTAACACCAACCCTAACCCTAAACCTAAACCTAACCCTATCCCTAACCCTAACACTAACCCTAACCCTAACCCTAACCCTAACCCTAACACCAACCCTAACCCTAACACTAACCCTAACCCTAACCCTATACCTAACACCAACCCTAACCCTAACCCTAACCCTAACCCTAACACCAACCCTAACCCTAACCCTATCCCTAACCCTAACCCTAACACCAACCCTAACCATAATCCTAACCCTAACCCTAACCCTAACCCTAACCCTAACACCAACCCTAACCCTAACCCTAACTCTAACCCTAAACCTAACACCAACCCTAACCCTAACCCTAACCCTAACCATAACACCAAACCTAACCCTAACCCTAACCCTAAACCCTAATCCTAACCCTAACCCTAACCCTAACCCTAACCCTAACCCTATCCCTAACCCTAACCCTAACACCAACCCTAACCATAATCCTAACCCTAACCCTAACCCTAACCCTAAACCTAACACCAACCCTAACCCTAATCCTAACCCTAACCCTAACCCTAAACCTAACACCAACCCTAACCGTAACCCTAACCCTAAACCTAACCCTAACCCAAAACCTAACACCAACCCTAACCCTAACCCTAACCCTAACCCTAACACCAACCCTAACCCTAACCCTAACCCTAAACCCTAATCCTAACCCTAACCCTAACCCTAACCCTAACCCTAACCCTAACAAGGGCAAGGTGTAGTGGTCAGCGACGGGCAAGTTCTAGGCCTCGGACTAGAAGGAGCCATGTGCGTTGGTCTAGGGCCCGAGCTAGGGCTAGTGAGAGCGGTAGGCGTAGCGCTGGGGTAGGCATAGGGCAAGGGGTGGGTGTCGAGGTAAACCTCGGAGTAGGCCTAGGGCCAGGAGTGGGAGCTGTGGCTAGTGGTAGGGTTGGGGGTGGGCCTATGGGTAGGGGGAGCTGTAGGGCCAGGGGTAGTGGTAGGACCAGAGGTAGTGCTAGGCGTAGGCCTAGGGCGAGAAGTAGTGCTCGGGGTAGGGTTAGTTGAAGGGCTAGTGTTTGGCAGAGGCCCACGGGCAGTGTTAGAGTTAGGGCTCATTTTGGGCCTAGGACTAGTGGTAGTGGTAGGGGATGGCCGAGGGCTAGGCGTAACTGTCACAAGAGGGCTCCGGGTAGTCCTAGGACTCCGAAAGGATGTAGGGCTGGATTAGGGTGTGGCTAATGGTGGGTCCAGGGGGATTTCGTAGGACACGGGTTAGTGCTCTGGCTATCGGTAGGGCAAGGTGTACCGGTTGGCGACGGGCAAGTGCTAGGCTCGGACTAGAGTGAGCACTGGGCGTTGGTCTAGGGCCCGAGGTAGAGCTAGTGGGATCAGTAGGCGTAGCGCTGGGGTAGGCATAGGGCAAGGGGTGGGTATCGAGGTAAACCTCGGTGTAGGCCTAGGGCCAGGAGTGGGAGCTGTGGCTAGGGTTAGGGGTGGGGGTGGACCTATGGGTAGGGGGAGCTGTAGGGCCAGGGGTAGTGGTAGGACCAGGGGTAGTGCTAGGCGTAGGCCTAGGGCGAGGAGTAGTGCTCGGGGTAACCTAACCCTAACCCTAACCCTTACCCTAACACGAACCCTAACCCTAACCCTAACCCTAACACCAACCCTAACCCTAACCCTAACCCTAACCCTAAATTAACACCAACCCTAACCCTAACCCAAACACTAACCCTAACACCAACCCTAACCCTAACCCTAACCCTAACCCTAACACCAACCCTAATCCTAAACCTAACCCTAACCCTAACTCTAACCCTAACCCTAACCCTAACACCAACCCTAACCCTAACCCTAACCCTAACCCTAACACCAACCCTAACCCTAACCCTAATTCTAACCCTAACCCTATGCCTAACACCAACACTAACCCTAACCCTAACCCTAACCCTAACACCAACCCTAACCCTAATCCTAACCCTAACCCTAACCCTAGCCCTAACTCTAACCCTAACCCTAACCTTAACCCTAACACCAACCCTAACCCTAACCCTAACCCTAACCCTAACCCTATACCTAACACCAAACCTAACCCTAACCCTAACCCTAACCCTAACACCAACCCTAACCCTAACCCTAACCCTAACCCTAACACCAACCCTAACCCTAACCCTAACCCTAAACCCTAATCCTAACCCTAACCCTAACCCTAACCCTAACCCTAACCCTAACAAGGGCAAGGTGTAGTGGTCAGCGACGGGCAAGTTCTAGGCCTCGGACTAGAAGGAGCCATGTGCGTTGGTCTAGGGCCCGAGCTAGGGCTAGTGAGAGCGGTAGGCGTAGCGCTGGGGTAGGCATAGGGCAAGGGGTGGGTGTCGAGGTAAACCTCGGAGTAGGCCTAGGGCCAGGAGTGGGAGCTGTGGCTAGTGGTAGGGTTGGGGGTGGGCCTATGGGTAGGGGGAGCTGTAGGGCCAGGGGTAGTGGTAGGACCAGAGGTAGTGCTAGGCGTAGGCCTAGGGCGAGAAGTAGTGCTCGGGGTAGGGTTAGTTGAAGGGCTAGTGTTTGGCAGAGGCCCACGGGCAGTGTTAGAGTTAGGGCTCATTTTGGGCCTAGGACTAGTGGTAGTGGTAGGGGATGGCCGAGGGCTAGGCGTAACTGTCACAAGAGGGCTCCGGGTAGTCCTAGGACTCCGAAAGGATGTAGGGCTGGATTAGGGTGTGGCTAATGGTGGGTCCAGGGGGATTTCGTAGGACACGGGTTAGTGCTCTGGCTATCGGTAGGGCAAGGTGTACCGGTTGGCGACGGGCAAGTGCTAGGCTCGGATTAGAGTGAGCACTGGGCGTTGGTCTAGGGCCCGAGGTAGAGCTAGTGGGATCAGTAGGCGTAGCGCTGGGGTAGGCATAGGGCAAGGGGTGGGTATCGAGGTAAACCTCGGTGTAGGCCTAGGGCCAGGAGTGGGAGCTGTGGCTAGGGTTAGGGGTGGGGGTGGACCTATGGGTAGGGGGAGCTGTAGGGCCAGGGGTAGTGGTAGGACCAGGGGTAGTGCTAGGCGTAGGCCTAGGGCGAGGAGTAGTGCTCGGGGTAACCTAACCCTAACCCTAACCCTTACCCTAACACGAACCCTAACCCTAACCCTAACCCTAACACCAACCCTAACCCTAACCCTAACCCTAACCCTAAATTAACACCAACCCTAACCCTAACCCAAACACTAACCCTAACACCAACCCTAACCCTAACCCTAACCCTAACCCTAACACCAACCCTAATCCTAAACCTAACCCTAACCCTAACTCTAACCCTAACCCTAACCCTAACACCAACCCTAACCCTAACCCTAACCCTAACCCTAACACCAACCCTAACCCTAACCCTAATTCTAACCCTAACCCTATGCCTAACACCAACACTAACCCTAACCCTAACCCTAACCCTAACACCAACCCTAACCCTAATCCTAACCCTAACCCTAACCCTAGCCCTAACTCTAACCCTAACCCTAACCTTAACCCTAACACCAACCCTAACCCTAACCCTAACCCTAACCCTAACCCTATACCTAACACCAAACCTAACCCTAACCCTAACCCTAACCCTAACACCAACCCTAACCCTAACCCTAACCCTAACACCAACCCTAACCCTAACCCTAACCCTAACACTAACCCTAACCCTAACCCTAACACCAACCTTAACCCTAACCCTAACCCTAACCCTAACACCAACCCTAACCCTAACCCTAACCCTAACTCTAACCCTAACCCTAACCCTAACACCAACCCTAACCCTAACCCTAACCCTAACCCTAACACCAACCCTAACCCTAATCCTAACCCTAACCCTAACCCTAACCCTAACACTAACCCTAACCCTAACCCTAACCCTAACACCAACCCTAACCCTAACCCTAAACATAACCCTAACCCTATACCTAACACCAACCCTAACCCTAACCCTAACACTAACCCTAACCCTAACTCTAACACCAAACCTAACCCTAACCCTAACTCTAACCCTAACACCAACCCTTACCCTAACCCTAACCCTAACACTAACCCTAACCCTAACCCTAACACCAACCTTAACCCTAACCCTAACCCTAACCCTAACACCAACCCTAACCCTAACCCTAACCCTAACTCTAACCCTAACCCTAACCCTTACCCTAACACTAACCCTAACCCTAACCCTAACCCTAACACCAACCCTAACCCTAACCCTAACCCTAACCCTAACCCTATACCTAACACCAACCCTAACCCTAACCCTAACTCTAACCCTAACACCAACCCTCACCCTAACCCTAACCCTAACCCTAACCCTATACCTAACACCAAACCTAACCCTAACCCTAACCCTAACCCTAACACCAACCCTAACCCTAACCCTAACCCTAACCCTAACCCTAACACCAACCCTAAACCTAAACCTAACCCTAACCCTAACACCAACCCTAACCCTAATCCTAACCCTAACCCTAACCCTAACACCAACCCTAACCCTAACCCTAACCCTAACCCTAACCCTAACACCAACCTAACCCTAACCCTAACCCTAACCCTATGCCTAACACGAACCCTAACCCTAACCCTAACCCTAACACCAACCCTAACCCTAACCCTAACCCTAACCCTAAATTAACACCAACCCTAACCCTAACCCAAACACTAACCCTAACACCAACCCTAACCCTAACCCTAACCCTAACCCTAACACCAACCCTAATCCTAAACCTAACCCTAACCCTAACTCTAACTCTAACCCTAACCCTAACACCAACCCTAACCCTAACCCTAACCCTAACCCTAACACCAACCCTAACCCTAACCCTAATTCTAACCCTAACCCTATGCCTAACACCAACACTAACCCTAACCCTAACCCTAACCCTAACACCAACCCTAACCCTAATCCTAACCCTAACCCTAACCCTAACCCTAACTCTAACCCTAACCCTAACCTTAACCCTAACACCAACCCTAACCCTAACCCTAACCCTAACCCTAACCCTATACCTAACACCAAACCTAACCCTAACCCTAACCCTAACCCTAACACCAACCCTAACCCTAACCCTAACCCTAACACCAACCCTAACCCTAACCCTAACCCTAACACTAACCCTAACCCTAACCCTAACACCAACCTTAACCCTAACCCTAACCCTAACCCTAACACCAACCCTAACCCTAACCCTAACCCTAACTCTAACCCTAACCCTAACCCTAACACCAACCCTAACCCTAACCCTAACCCTAACCCTAACACCAACCCTAACCCTAATCCTAACCCTAACCCTAACCCTAACCCTAACACTAACCCTAACCCTAACCCTAACCCTAACACCAACCCTAACCCTAACCCTAAACATAACCCTAACCCTATACCTAACACCAACCCTAACCCTAACCCTAACACTAACCCTAACCCTAACCCTAACACCAACCCTAACCCTAACCCTAACTCTAACCCTAACACCAACCCTAACCCTAACCCTAAACCTAACTCTAACCCTAACCCTAACCCTAACACCAACCCTAACCCTAACCCTAACTCTAACCCTAACACCAACCCTAACCCTAACCCTAACCCTAACCCTAACCCTAACCCTATGCCTAACACCAACACTAACCCTAACCCTAACCCTAACCCTAACCCTAACACCAACCCTAACCCTAATCCTAACCCTAACCCTAACCCTAACCCTAACACTAACCCTAACCCTAACCCTAACCCTAACACCAAACCTAACCCAAACCCTAACCCTAACCCTATGCCTAACACCAACCCTAACCCTAACCCTAACCCTAACCCTAACACCAACCTTAACACTAACCCTAACCCTAACCCTAACCGTAACACCAACCCTAACCCTAATCCTAACCCTAACCCTAACCCTAACCCTAACCCTAACCCTAACACCAACCCTAACCCTAACCCTAACCCTAAACCTAACACCAACCCTAACCCTAACCCTAACCCTATACCTAACACCAACCCTAACCCTAACCCTAACCCTAACCCTAACACCAACCCTAACCCTAACCCTAAACCTAACACCAACCCTAACCCTAACCCTAACCTTAACACCAACCCTAACCCTAACCCTAACCCTAACCCCAAACCTAACCCTAACCCTAACCCTAATCCTAACCCTATACCTAACACCAACCCTAACCCTAACCCTAACCCTAACCCTAACACCAACCCTAACCCTAACCCTAAACCTAACACCAACCCTAACCCTAACCCTAACCTTAACACCAACCCTAACCCTAACCCTAACCCTAAACCCTAATCCTAACCCTAACCCTAACCCTAACCCTAACCCTAACCCTAACCCTAACAAGGGCAAGGTGTAGTGGTCAGCGACGGGGAAGTTCTAGGCCTCGGACTAGAAGGAGCCATGTGCGTTGGTCTAGGGCCCGAGCTAGGGCTAGTGAGAGCGGTAGGCGTAGCGCTGGGGTAGGCATAGGGCAAGGGGTGGGTGTCGTGGTAAACCTCAGAGTAGGCCTAGGGCCAGGAGTGTGAGCTGTGGCTAGTGGTAGGGTTGGGGGTTGGCCTATGGGTAGGGGGAGCTGTAGGGCCAGGGGTAGTGGTAGTACCAGAGGTAGTGCTAGGCGTAGGCCTAGGGCGAGGGGTAGTGCTCGGGGTAGGGTTAGTTGAAGGGCTAGTGTTTGGCAGAGGCCCACGGGCAGTGTTAGGGTTAGGGCTCATGTTAAGCCTAGGACTAGTGGTAGTGGTAGGGGTTGGCCGAGGACTAAAGTTAGGTGTCACGAAATGGCTCCGGGTAGTCCTAGGACTCAGAACGGATGTAGGGCTGGATTAGGGTGTGGCTAATGGTGGGTCCAGGGTAATTTCGTAGGACACGGGTTAGTGCTCTGGCTATCGGTAGGGCAAGGTGTACCGGTTGGCGACGGGCAAGTGCTAGGCTTCGGACTAGAGTGGGTACTGGGCTTTGGGCTAGGGCCCGAGGTACGGCTAGTGGGAGCGGTAGGCGTAGCGCTGGGGTAGACAAAGGGCAAGGGGTGGGTGTCGGGGTAAACCTCGGAGTAGGCCTAGGACCAGGAGTGGGAGCTGTGGCTAGGGGTAGGGATGGGGGTGGGCCTATGGGTAGGGGGATCTGTAGGGACAGGGGTAGGGGTAGGACCAGAGGTAGTGCTAGGCGTAGGCCTAGGGCGAGGGGTAGTGCTCGGGGTAACCTAACCCTAACCCTAACCCTAACCCTAACCCTATCACCAACACTAACCCTAACCCTAACCCTATACCTAACACCAACCCTAACCCTAACCCTAACCCTAACCCTAACACCAACCCTAACACCAACCCTAACCCTAACCCTAAACCTAACCCTATACCTAACACCAACCCTAACCCTAACCCTAAACCCTAACCCTAACCCTAACCCTAACCCTAACAAGGGCAAGGTGTACTGGTCAGCGACGGGCAAGTTCTAGGCCTCGGACGAGAGGGAGCCATGGGCGTTGGTCTCGGGCCCGAACTATGGCTAATGGAAACGGTAGGCGTAGTGCTGGGGTAGGCATAGGGCAAGGGGTGGGTGTCGAGGTAAACCTCGGTGTAGGCCTAGGGCCAGGAGTGGGAGCTGTGGCTAGGGGTAGGGGTGGGGGTGGACCTATGGGTAGGGGGAGCTGTAGGGCCAGGGGTAGTGGTAGGACCAGCGGTAGTGCTAGGCGTAGGCCTAGGGCGAGGGGTAGTGCTCGGGGTAACCTAACCCTAACCCTAACCCTAACCCTAACACTAACCCTAACCCTAACCCTAACCCTAACACCAACCCTAAACCTAATCCTAACCCTAAACCTAACCCTAACACCAACCCTAACCCTAACCCTAACCCTAACCCTAACACCAACCCTAACCCTAACCCTAACCCTAACCCTATGCCTAACACGAACCCTAACCCTAACCCTATGCCTAACACGAACCCTAACCCTAACCCTAACCCTAACCATAACCCTAACACCAACCCTAACCCTAACCCTAACCCTAACCCTAACACCAAACCTAACCCTAACCCTAACCCTAACACCAACCCCAAACCTAATCCTAACCCTAACCCTAACCCTAACACCAACCCTAACCCTAATCCTAACCCTAACCCTAACCCTAACCCTAACCCTATGCCTAACACGAACCCTAACCCTTAACCACACCCTAACCCTAACACCAACCCTAACCCTAATCCTAACCCTAACCCTAACCCTAACCCTTACACTAACCCTAACCCTAACCCTAACCCTAACACCAACCCTAACCCTAACCCTAACCCTAAACATAAACCTAACACCAACCCTAACCCTAACCCAAACCCTAATCCTAACACCAACCCTAACCCTAACCCTAACCCTAACCCTAACCCTAACACCAACCCTAACCCTAACCCTAATCCTAACTCTAACCCTAACCCTAACCCTAACACCAACCCTAACCCTAACCCTAACCCTAACACAAATCCTAACCTTAATCCTAACCCTAACCCTAACCCTAACCCTAACCCTAACCCTAACCCAACACCAACCCTAACCCTAACCCTAACCCTAACACCAACCCTAACCCTAATCCTAACCCTAACCCTAAACCTAACACCAACCCTAACCCTAACCCTAACCCTAACCCTAACACCAACCCTAACCCTAATCCTAACCTAACCCTAACCCTAACCCTAACCCTAACCCTAACCCTAACCCTAACCCACACCAACCCTAACCCTAATCCTAACCCTAACCCTAACCCTAACCCTTACACTAACCCTAACCCTAACCCTAACCCTAACACCAACCCTAACCCTAACCCTAACCCTAAACCTAAACCTAACACCAACCCTAACCCTAACCCAAACCTATATCCTAACACCAACCCTAACCCTAACCCTAACCTAACCCTAACACCAACCCTAACCCTAACCTAATCCTAACTCTAACCCTAACCCTAACCCTAACACCAACCCTAACCCTAACCCTAACCCTAACCCTAACACAAATCCTAACCTTAATCCTAACCCTAACCCTAACCCTAACCCTAACCCTAACCCTAACCCTAACACCAACCCTAACCCTAACCCTAACCCTAACACCAACCCTAACCCTAATCCTAACCCCAACCCTAACCCTAACACCAACCCTAACCCTAACCCTAACCCTAACCCTAACACCAACCCTAACCCTAACCCTAACCCTAACCCTATGCCTAACACGAACCCTAACCCTAAACCTAACCCTAACCCTAACACCAACCCTAACCCTAATCCTAACCCTAACCCTAACCCTAACCCTAACACTAACCCTAACCCTAACCCTAACCCTAACACCAACCCTAAACCTAACCCTAACCCTAACCCTAACCCTATACCTTACACCAACCCTAACCCCTAACCCTAACCCTAACCCTAACCGTAACCCTAACCCTAACCCTAAACCTAAACCTAACACCAACCCTAACCCTAACCCTAACCCTAACCCTAACACCAACCCTAACCCTAACCCTAACCCTAAACCCTAATCCTAACCCTAACCTTAACCCTAACCCTAACCCTAACCCTAACAAGGGCAAGGTGTACTGGTCAGCGACGGGCAAGTTCTAGGCCTCGGACAAGAATGAGCCATGGGCGTTGGTCTAGGGCCCGAGCTAGGGCTAGTGAGAGCGGTAGGCGTAGCGCTGGGGTAGGCATAGGGCAAGGGGTTAGGTGTCGAGGTAAACCTCGGAGTAGGCCTAGGGCCAGGAGTGGGAGCTGTGGCTAGTGGTAGGGTTGGGGATGGGCCTATGGGTAGGGGGAGCTGTAGGGCCAGGGGTAGTGGTAGGACCAGAGGTAGTGCTAGGCGTAGGCCTAGGGCGAGAAGTAGTGCTCGGGGTAGGGTTAGTTGAAGGGCTAGTGTTTGGCAGAGGCCCACGGGCAGTGTTAGGGTTAGGGCTCATGTTAAGCCTAGGACTAGTGGTAGTGGTAGGGGTTGGCCGAGGACTAGGGGTAGGTGTCACGAAATGGCTCCGGGTAGTCCTAGGACTCCGAACGGATGTAGGGCTGATTAGGGTGTGGCTAATGGTGGGTCCAGGGTGATTTCATAGGACACAGGTTAGTGCTCTGGCTATAGGTAGGGCAAGGTGTACCGGTTGGCGACGGGCAAGTGCTAGGCTTCGGACTAGAGTGAGCTCTGGGCGTTGGTCTAGTGCCCGAGGTAGGGCTAGTGAAAGCGGTAGGCGTAGCGCTGGGGTAGGCAAAGGGCAAGGGGTGGGTGTCGGGGTAAACCTCGGAGTAGGCCTAGGACCAGGAGTGGGAGCTGTGGCTAGGGGTAGAGATGGGGGTGGGCCTATGGGTAGGGGGAGCTGTAGGGACAGGGGTAGGGGTAGGACCAGAGGTAGTGCTAGGCGTAGGCCTAGGGCGAGGGGTAGTGCTCGGGGTAACCTAACCCTAACCCTAACCCTAACACTAACACTAACCCTAACCCTAACCCTAACCCTAACACCAACCCTAACCCTAACCCTAACCCTAACCCTAACCCTATACCTAACACTTACCCTAACCCTAACCCTAACCCTAACACCAACCCTAACCCTAACCCTAACCCTAACCCTAACCCTAACACCAACCCTAAACCTAAACCTAACCCTAACCCTAACACCAACCCTAACCCTAATCCTAACCCTAACCCTAACCCTAACACCAACCCTAACCCTAACCATAACCCTAACCCTAACACCAACCCTAACCCTAACCCTAACCCTAACCCTAACCCTATGCCTAACACGAACCCTAACCCTAACCCTAACCCTAACACCAACCCTAACCCTAACCCTAACCCTAACCCTAAACCTAACACCAACCCTAACCCTAACCCAAACACTAACCCTAACACCAACCCTAACCCTAACCCTAAACCTAACCCTAACACCAACCCCAACCATAAACCTAACCCTAACACTAACCCTAACCCTAACCCTAACACCAACCCTAACCCTAACCCTAACCCTAACCCTAAACCTAACACCAACCCTAACCCTAACCCAAACACTAACCCTAACACCAAACCTAACCCTAACCCTAACCCTAACCCTAACACCAACCCTAACCCTAACCCTAACCCTAACACTAACCCTAACCCTAACCCTAACCTAACCCTAACCCTAACACCAACCCTAACCCTAACCCTAAACCTAACACTAACCCTAACCCTAACCCTAACACCAACCCTAACCCTAACCCTAACCCTAACCCTAACACCAACCCTAACCCTAACCCTAACCCTAACTCTAACCCTAACCCTAACCCTAACCCTAACACCAACCCTAATCCTAACCCTAACCCTAACCCTAACACCAACCCTAACCCTAACCCTAATTCTAACCCTAACCCTATGCCTAACACCAACACTAACCCTAACCCTAACCCTAACCCTAACACCAACCCTAAACCTAATCCTAACCCTAACCCTAACCCTAACCCTAACACTAACCCTAACCCTAACCCTAACCCTAACACCAACCCTAACCCTAACCCTAACCCTAACCCTAACCCTATACCTAACACAAACCCTAACCCTAACCCTAACCCTAACCCTAACACCAACCCTAACCCTAACCCTAACCCTAACACCAACACTAACCCTAACCCTAACACTAACCCTAACCCTAACCCTAACACCAACCCTAACCCTAACCCTAACCCTAACACCAACCCTAACCCTAACCCTAACCCTAACTCTAACCCTAACCCTAACCCTAACACCAACCCTAACCCTAACCCTAACCCTAACCCTAACACCAACCCTAACCCTAACCCTAACCCTAACCCTATGCCTAACACCAACACTAACCCTAACCCTAACCCTAACCCTAACACCAACCCTAACCCTAATCCTAACCCTAAACCTAACCCTAACCCTAACACTAACCCTAACCCTAACCCTAACCCTAACACCAACCCTAACCGTAACCCTAAACATAACCCTAACCCTATACCTAACACCAACCCTAACCCTAACCCTAACACTAACCCTAACCCTAACCCTAACACCAACCCTAACCCTAACCCTAACCCTAACCCTAACACCAACCCTAACCCTAACCGTAAACCTAACTCTAACCCTAACCCTAACCCTAACACCAACCCTAACCCTAACCCTAACCCTAACCCTAACACCAACCCTAACCCTAACCCTAACCCTAACCCTATGCCTAACACCAACACTAACCCTAACCCTAACCCTAACCCTAACACCAACCCTAACCCTAATCCTAACCCTAACCCTAACCCTAACCCTAACACTAACCCTAACCCTAACCCTAACCCTAACACCAAACCTAACCCTAACCCTAACCCTAACCCTAACCCTATACCTAACACCAACCCTAACCCTAACCCTAACCCTAACCCTAACACCAACCCTAACACTAACCCTAACCCTAACCCTAACCGTAAATCCAACCCTAACCCTAATCCTAACCCTAACCCTAACCCTAACCCTAACACCAACCCTAACCCTAACCCTAACCCTAACCCTAACCCTAACCCTAAACCTAACACCAACCCTAACCCTAACCCTAACCCTAACCATAACACCAAACCTAACCCTAACCCTAACCCTAAACCCTAATCGTAACCCTAACCCTAACCCTAACACTAACACTAACCCTAACCCTAACCCTAACCCTAACCCCAAACCTAACCCTAACCCTAACCCTAATCCTAACCCTATCCCTAACACCAACCCTAACCCTAAACCTAACCCTAACCCTAACACCAACCCTAACCCTAACCCTAAACCTAACACCAACCCTAACCCTAACCCTAACCTTAACACCAACCCTAACCCTAACCCTAACCCTAAACCCTAATCCTAACCCTAACCCTAACCCTAACCCTAACCCTAACCCTAACAAGGGCAAGGTGTAGTGGTCAGCGACGGGCAAGTTCTAGGCCTCGGACTAGAAGGAGCCATGTGCGTTGGTCTAGGGCCCGAGCTAGGGCTAGTGAGAGCGGTAGGCGTAGCGCTGGGGTAGGCATAGGGCAAGGGGTGGGTGTCGAGGTAAACCTCGGAGTAGGCCTAGGGCCAGGAGTGGGAGCTGTGGCTAGTGGTAGGGTTGGGGGTGGGCCTATGGGTAGGGGGAGCTGTAGGGCCAGGGGTAGTGGTAGGACTAGAGGTAGTGCTAGGCGTAGGCCTAGGGCGAGAAGTAGTGCTCGGGGTAGGGTTAGTTGAAGGGCTAGTGTTTGGCAGAGGCCCACGGGCAGTGTTAGGGTTAGGGCTCATTTTAGGCCTAGGACTAGTGGTAGTGGTAGGGGATGGCCGAGGGCTAGGCGTAACTGTCACAAGAGGGCTCCGGGTAGTCCTAGGACTCCGAAAGGATGTAGGGCTGGATTAGGGTGTGGCTAATGGTGGGTCCAGGGTGATTTCGTAGGACACGGGTTAGTGCTCTGGCTATCGGTAGGGCAAGGTGTACCGGTTGGCGACGGGCAAGTGCTAGGCTCGGACTAGAGTGAGCACTGGGCGTTGGTCTAGGGCCCGAGGTAGAGCTAGTGGGATCAGTAGGCGTAGCGCTGGGGTAGGCAAAGGGCAAGGGGTGGGTGTCGGGGTAAACCTCGGAGTAGGCCTAGGACCAGGAGTGGGAGCTGTGGCTAGGGGTAGGGATAGGGGTGGGCCTATAGGTAGGGGGAGCTGTAGGGACAGGGGTACGGGTGGGACCAGAGGTAGTGCTAGGCGTAGGCCTAGGGCGAGGGGTAGTGCTCGGGGTAACCTAACACTAACCCTAACCCTAACCCTAACAGCAACACTAACCCTAACCCTAACCCTAACCCTAACACCAACCCTAACCCTAAACCTAACCCTAACTCTATCCCTAACCCTAACACTAACCCTAACCCTAACCCTAACCCTAACACCAACCCTAACCCTAACACTAACCCTAACCCTAACCCTATACCTAACACCAACCCTAACCCTAACCCTAACCCTAACCCTAACACCAACCCTAACCCTAACCCTATCCCTAACCCTAACCCTAACACCAACCCTAACCATAATCCTAACCCTAACCCTAACCCTAACACTAACCCTAACACCAACCCTAACCCTAACCCTAACTCTAACCCTAAACGTAACACCAACCCTAACCCTAACCCTAACCCTAACCATAACACCAAACCTAACCCTAACCCTAACCCTAAACCCTAATCCTAACCCTAACCCTAACCCTAACCCTAACACTAACCCTAACCCTAACCCTAACCCTAACCCCAACCGTAACCCTAACCCTAACCCTAACCCTAACCCTAACCCTATACCTAACACCAACCCTAACCCTAACCCTAACCCTAACCCTAACACCAACCATAACCCTAACCCTAAACCTAACACCAACCCTAACCCTAATCCTAACCCTAACCCTAACCCTAAACCTAACACCAACCCTAACCGTAACCCTAACCCTAAACCTAACCCTAACCCAAAACCTAACACCAACCCTAACCCTAACCCTAACCCTAACCCTAACACCAACCCTAACCCTAACCCTAACCCTAAACCCTAATCCTAACCCTAACCCTAACCCTAACCCTAACCCTAACCCTAACAAGGGCAAGGTGTAGTGGTCAGCGACGGGCAAGTTCTAGGCCTCGGACTAGAAGGAGCCATGGGCGTTGGTCTAGGGCCCGAGCTAGGGCTAGTGAGAGCGGTAGGCGTAGCGCTAGGGTAGGCATAGGGCAAGGGGTGGGTGTCGAGGTAAACCTCGGAGTAGGCCTAGGGCCAGGAGTGGGAGCTGTGGCTAGTGGTAGGGTTGGGGGTGGGCCTATGGGTAGGGGGAGCTGTAGGGCCAGGGGTAGTGGTAGGACCAGAGGTAGTGCTAGGCGTAGGCCTAGGGCGAGAAGTAGTGCTCGGGGTAGGGTTAGTTGAAGGGCTAGTGTTTGGCAGAGGCCCACGGGCAGTGTTAGAGTTAGGGCTCATTTTAGGCCTAGGACTAGTGGTAGTGGTAGGGGTTGGCCGAGGACTAAAGGTAGGTGTCACGAAATGGCTCCGGGTAGTCCTAGGACTCAGAACGGATGTAGGGCTGGATTAGGGTGTGGCTAATGGTGGGTCCAGGGTAATTTCGTAGGACACGGGTTAGTGCTCTGGCTATCGGTAGGGCAAGGTGTACCGGTTGGCGACGGGCATGTGCTAGGCTTCGGACTAGAGTGAGCACTGGGCATTGGGCTAGGGCCCGAGGTACGGCTAGTGGGAGCGGTAGGCGTAGCGCTGGGGTAGGCAAAGGGCAAGGGGTGGGTGTCGGGGTAAACCTCGGAGTAGGCCTAGGACCAGGAGTGGGAGCTGTGGCTAGGGGTAGGGATGGGGGTGGGCCTATGGGTAGGGGGATCTGTAGGGACAGGGGTAGGGGTAGGACCAGAGGTAGTGCTAGGCGTAGGCCTAGGGCGAGGGGTAGTGCTCGGGGTAACCTAACCCTAACCCTAACCCTAACCCTAACACTATCACCAACACTAACCCTAACCCTAACCCTATACCTAACACCAACCCTAACCCTAACCCTAACCCTAACCCTAACACCAACCCTAACACCAACCCTAACCCTAACCCTAACCCTAACCCTATACCTAACACCAACCCTAACCCTAACCCTAAACCCTAACCCTAACCCTAACCCTAACCCTAACCCTAACCCTAACAAGGGCAAGGTGTACTGGTCAGCGACGGGCAAGTTCTAGGCCTCGGACGAGAGGGAGCCATGGGCGTTGGTTTCGGGCCCGAGCTATGACTAATGGAAACGGTAGGCGTAGTGCTGGGGTAGGCATAGGGCAAGGGGTGGGTGTCGAGGTAAACCTCGGTGTAGGCCTAGGGCCAGGAGTGGGAGCTGTGGCTAGGGGTAGGGGTGGGGGTGGACCTATGGGTAGGGGGAGCTGTAGGGCCAGGGGTAGTGGTAGGACCAGCGGTAGTGCTAGGCGTAGGCCTAGGGCGAGGGGTAGTGCTCGGGGTAACCTAACCCTAACCCTAACCCTAACCCTAACACTAACCCTAACCCTAACCCTAACCCTAACACCAACCCTAAACCTAATCCTAACCCTAAACCTAACCCTAACACCAACCCTAACCCTAACCCTAACCCTAACCCTAACACCAACCCTAACCCTAACCCTAACCCTAACCCTATGCCTAACACGAACCCTAACCCTAACCCTATGCCTAACACGAACCCTAACCCTAACCCTAACCCTAACCCTAACCATAACCCTAACACCAACCCTAACCCTAACCCTAACCCTAACCCTAACACCAAACCTAACCCTAACCCTAACCCTAACACCAACCCCAAACCTAATCCTAACCCTAACCATAACCCTAACACCAACCCTAACCCTAACCCTAACCCTAACCCTAACCCTAACCCTAACCCTATGCCTAACACGAACCCTAACCCTTAACCACACCCTAACCCTAACACCAACCCTAACCCTAATCCTAACCCTAACCCTAACCCTAACACCAACCCTAACCCTAACCCTAATCCTAACTCTAACCCTAACCCTAACCCTAACACCAACCCTAACCCTAACCCTAACCCTAACCCTAACCCTAACACAAATCCTAACCTTAATCCTAACCCTAACCCTAACCCTAACCCTAACCCTAACCCTAACACCAACCCTAACCCTAACCCTAACCCTAACACCAACCCTAACCCTAATCCTAACCCTAACCCTAACCCTAACACCAACCCTAACCCTAACCCTAACCCTAACCCTAACACCAACCCTAACCCTAACCCTAACCCTAACCCTATGCCTAACACGAACCCGAACCCTAAACCTAACCCTAACCCTAACACCAACCCTAACCCTAATCCTAACCCTAACCCTAACCCTAACCCTAACACTAACCCTAACCCTAACCCTAACCCTAACACCAACCCTAACCCTAACCCTAACCCTAACCCTAACCCTATACCTAACACCAACCCTAACCCTAACCCTAACCCTAACCGTAACCCTAACCCTAACCCTAAACCTAAACCTAACACCAACCCTAACCCTAACCCTAACCCTAACCCTAACACCAACCCTAACCCTAACCCTAACCCTAAACCCTAATCCTAACCCTAACCTTAACCCTAACCCTAACCCTATCCCTAACAAGGGCAAGGTGTACTGGTCAGCTACGGGCAAGTTCTAGGCCTCGGACAAGAAGGAGCCATGGGCGTTGGTCTAGGGCCCGAGCTAGGGCTAGTAAGAGCGGTAGGCGTAGCGCTGGGGTAGGCATAGGGCAAGGGGTAGGTGTCGAGGTAAACCTCGGAGTAGGCCTAGGGCCAGGAGTGGGAGCTGTGGCTAGTGGTAGGGTTGGGGATGGGCCTATGGGTAGGGTGAGCTGTAGGGCCAGGGGTAGTGGTAGGACCAGAGGTAGTGCTAGGCGTAGGCCTAGGGCGAGGGGTAGTGCTCGGGGTAGGGTTAGTTGAAGGGCTAGTGTTTGGCAGAGGCCAACGGGCAGTGTTAGGGTTAGGGCTCATGTTAAGCCTAGGACTAGTGGTAGTGGTAGGGGTTGGCCGAGGACTAGGAGTAGGTGTCACGAAATGGCTCCGGGTAGTCCTAGGACTCCGAACGGATGTAGGGCTGATTAGGGTGTGGCTAATGGTGGGTCCAGGGTGATTTCGTAGGACACGGGTTAGTGCTCTGGCTATAGGTAGGGCAAGGTGTACCGGTTGGCGACGGGCAAGTGCTAGGCTTCGGACTAGAGTGAGCACTGGGCGTTGGTCTAGTGCCCGAGGTAGGGCTAGTGGGAGCGGTAGGCGTAGCGCTGGGGTAGGCAAAGGGCAAGGGGTGGGTGTCGGGGTAAACCTCGGAGTAGGCCTAGGACCAGGAGTGGGAGCTGTGGCTAGGGGTAGAGATGGGGGTGGGCCTATGGGTAGGGGGAGCTGTAGGGACAGGGGTAGGGGTAGGACCAGAGGTAGTGCTAGGCGTAGGCCTAGGGCGAGGGGTAGTGCTCGGGGAAACCTAACCCTAACCCTAACCCTAACACTAACACTAACCCTAACCCTAACCCTAACCCTAACACCAACCCTAACCCTAACCCTAACCCTAACCCTAACCCTATACCTAACACCAACCCTAACCCTAACCCTAACCCTAACCCTAACTCCAACCCTAACCCTAACCCTAACCCTAACCCTAACCCTAACACCAACCCTAACCCTAATCCTAACCCTAACCCTAACCCTAACACCAACCCTAACCCTAACCATAACCCTAACCCTAACACCAACCCTAACCCTAACCCTAACCCTAACCCTAACCCTAACCCTATGCCTAACACGAACCCTAACCCTAACCCTAACCCTAACAACAACCCTAACCCTAACCCTAACCCTAACCCTAAACCTAACACCAACCCTAACCCTAACCCAAACACTAACCCTAACACCAACCCTAACCCTAACCCTAACCCTAACCCTAACACCAACCCCAACCCTAACCCTAACCCTAACACTAACCCTAACCCTAACCCTAACACCAACCCTAACCCTAACCCTAACCCTAACTCTAAACCTAACACCAACCCTAACCCTAACCCAAACACTAACCCTAACACCAAACCTAACCCTAACCCTAACCCTAACCCTAACACCAACCCTAACCCTAACCCTAACCCTAACACTAACCCTAACCCTAACCCTAACCCTAACCCTAACCCTAACCCTAACACCAACCCTAACCCTAACCCTAACCCTAACCCTAAACCTAACACCAACCCTAACCCTAACCCAAACACTAACCCTAACACCAACCCTAACCCTAACCCTAACCCTAACCCTAACACCAACCCTAACCCTAACCCTAAACCTAACACTAACCCTAACCCTAACCCTAACACCAACCCTAACCCTAACCCTAACCCTAACCCTAACACCAACCCTAACCCTAACCCTAACCCTAACTCTAACCCTAACCCTAACCCTAACACCAACCCTAATCCTAACCCTAACCCTAACCCTAACACCAACCCTAACCCTAACCCTAATTCTAACCCTAACCCTATGCCTAACACCAACACTAACCCTAACCCTAACCCTAACCCTAACACCAACCCTAACCCTAATCCTAACCCTAACCCTAACCCTAACCCTAACACTAACCCTAACCCTAACCCTAACCCTAACACCAACCCTAACCCTAACCCTAACCCTAACCCTAACCCTATACCTAACACAAACCCTAACCCTAACCCTAACCCTAACCCTAACACCAACCCTAACCCTAACCCTAACCCTAACACCAACCCTAACCCTAACCCTAACACTAACCCTAACCCTAACCCTAACACCAACCCTAACCCTAACCCTAACCCTAACACCAACCCTAACCGTAACCCTAAACATAACCCTAGCCCTATACCTAACACCAACCCTAACCCTAACCCTAACCCTAACTCTAACCCTAAACCTAACACCAACCCTAACCCTAACCCTAACCCTAACCATAACACCAAACCTAACCCTAACCCTAACCCTAAACCCTAATCCTAACCCTAACCCTAACCCTAACCCTAACCCTAACACTAACCCTAACCCTAACCCTAACCCTAACCCCAACCGTAACCCTAACCCTAACCCTAACCCTAACCCTAACCCTATACCTAACACTAACCCTAACCCTAACCCTAACCCTAACCCTAACACCAACCATAAACCTAACCCTAAACCTAACACCAACCCTAACCGTAATCCTAACCCTAACCCTAACCCTAAACCTAACACCAACCCTAACCGTAACCCTAACCCTAAACCTAACCCTAACCCAAAACCTAACACCAACCCTAACCCTAACCCTAACCCTAACCCTAACACCAACCCTAACCCTAACCCTAACCCTAAACCCTAATCCTAACCCTAACCCTAACCCTAACCCTAACCCTAACCCTAACCCTAACAAGGGCAAGGTGTAGTGGTCAGCGACGGGCAAGTTCTAGGCCTCGGACTAGAAGGAGCCATGTGCGTTGGTCTAGGGCCCGAGCTAGGGCTAGTGAGAGCGGTAGGCGTAGCGCTGGGGTAGGCATAGGGCAAGGGGTGGGTGTCGAGGTAAACCTCGGAGTAGGCCTAGGGCCAGGAGTGGGAGCTGTGGCTAGTGGTAGGGTTGGGGGTGGGCCTATGGGTAGGGGGAGCTGTAGGGCCAGGGGTAGTGGTAGGACCAGAGGTAGTGCTAGGCGTAGGCCTAGGGCGAGAAGTAGTGCTCGGGGTAGGGTTAGTTGAAGGGCTAGTGTTTGGCAGAGGTTCACGGGCAGTGTTAGAGTTAGGGCTCATTTTAGGCCTAGGACTAGTGGTAGTGGTAGGGGATGGCCGAGGGCTAGGCGTAACTGTCACAAGAGGGCTCCGGGTAGTCCTAGGATTCCGAAAGGATGTAGGGCTGGATTAGGGTGTGGCTAATGGTGGGTCCAGGGGGATTTCGTAGGACACGGGTTAGTGCTCTGGCTATCGGTAGGGCAAGGTGTACCGGTTGGCGACGGGCAAGTGCTAGGCTCGGACTAGAGTGAGCACTGGGCGTTGGTCTAGGGCCCGAGGTAGAGCTAGTGGGATCAGTAGGCGTAGCGCTGGGGTAGGCATAGGGCAAGGGGTGGGTGTCGAGGTAAACCTCGGTGTAGGCCTAGGGCCAGGAGTGGGAGCTGTGGCTAGGGTTAGGGGTGGGGGTGGACCTATGGGTAGGGGGAGCTGTAGGGCCGGGGGTAGTGGTAGGACCAGGGGTAGTGCTAGGCGTAGGCCTAGGGCGAGGGGTAGTGCTCGGGGTAACCTAACCCTAACCCTAACCCTTACCCTAAAACTAACCCTAACCCTAACCCTAACCCTAACACCAACCCTAACCCTAACCCTAACCCTAACCCTAACCCTAACCATATACCTAACACCAACCCTAACCCTAACCCTAACTCTAACCCTAACACCAACCCTCACCCTAACCCTAACCCTAACCCTATACCTAACACCAACCCTAAACCTAACCCTAACCCTAACACCAACCCTAACCCTAACCCTAACCCTAACCCTAACACCAACCCTAAACCTAAACCTAACCCTAACCCTAACACCAACCCTAACCCTAATCCTAACCCTAACCCTAACCCTAACACCAACCCTAACCCTAACCCTAACCCTAACCCTAACACCAACCCTAACCCTAACCCTAACCCTAACCCTAACCCTATGCCTAACACGAACCCTAACCCTAACCCTAACCCTAACACCAACCCTAACCCTAGCCCTAACCCTAACCCTAACCCTAACACCAACCCTAACCCTAATCCTAACCCTAACCATAACCCTAACCCTAACACTAACCCTAACCCTAACCTTAACCCTAACACCAACCCTAACCCTAACCCTAACCCTAACCCTAACCCTATACCTAACACCAACCCTAACCCTAACCCTAACCCTAATCCTAACACCAACCCTAACCCTAACCCTAACCCTAACACCAACCCTAACCCTAACCCTAACCCTAACACTAACACTAACCCTAACCCTAACACCAACCCTAACCCTAACCCTAACCCTAACCCTAACACCAACCCTAACCCTAACCCTAACCCTAACTCTAACCCTAACCCTAACCCTAACACCAACCCTAACCCTAACCCTAACCCTAACCCTAACACCAACACTAACCCTAACCCTAACCCTAACCCTAACCCTATGCCTAACACCAACACTAACCCTAACCCTAACCCTAACCCGAACACCAACCCTAACTCTAATCCTAACCCTAACCCTAACCCTAAACCTAACATTAACCCTAACCCTAACCCTAACCCTAACACCAACCCTAACCCTAACCCTAAACATAACCCTAACCCTATTCCTAACACCAACCCTAACCCTAACCCTAAACACTAACCCTAACCCTAACCCTAACACCAACCCTCACCCTAACCCTAACTCTAACCCTAACACCAACCCTAACCCTAACCCTAAACCTAACTCTAACCCTAACCCTAACCCTAACACCAACCCTAACCCTAACCCTAACCCTAACACCAACCCTAACCCTAACCCTAACCCTAACCCTATGCCTAACACCAACACTAACCCTAACCCTAACCCTAACCCTAACACCAACCCTAACCCTAACCCTAACCCTAACCCTAACCCTATGCCTAACACGAACCCTAACCCTAACCCTAACCCTAACACCAACCCTAACCCTAACCCTAACCCTAACCCTATACCTAACACCAACCCTAACCCTAACCCTAACTCTAACCCTAACACCAACCCTCACCCTAACCCTAACCCTAACCCTAACCCTATACCTAACACCAACCCTAACCCTAACCCTAACCCTAACCCTAACACCAACCCTAACCCTAACCCTAACCCTAACCCTAACCCTAACACCAACCCTAAACCTAAACCTAACCCTAACCCTAACACCAACCCTAACCCTAATCCTAACCCTAACCCTAACCCTAACACCAACCCTAACCCTAACCCTAACCCTAACCCTAACACCAACCCTAACCCGAACCCTAACCCT
>NW_027669204.1:142500-147500 GCF_964194185.1 Rhinolophus hipposideros | reverse complement strand
TAACCCTAACCCTAACCCTAACCCTAACCCTATACCTAACACAAACCCTAACCCTAACCCTAACCCTAACCCTAACACCAACCCTAACCCTAACCCTAACACCAACCCTAACCCTAACCCTAACACTAACCCTAACCCTAACCCTAACACCAACCCTAACCCTAACCCTAACCCTAACACCAACCCTAACCGTAACCCTAAACATAACCCTAACCCTATACCTAACACCAACCCTAACCCTAACCCTAACCCTAACTCTAACCCTAAACCTAACACCAACCCTAACCCTAACCCTAACCCTAACCATAACACCAAACCTAACCCTAACCCTAACCCTAAACCCTAATCCTAACCCTAACCCTAACCCTAACCCTAACACTAACCCTAACCCTAACCCTAACCCTAACCCCAACCGTAACCCTAACCCTAACCCTAACCCTAACCCTAACCCTATACCTAACACTAACCCTAACCCTAACCCTAACCCTAACACCAACCATAAACCTAACCCTAAACCTAACACCAAACCTAACCCTAATCCTAACCCTAACCCTAACCCTAAACCTAACACCAACCCTAACCGTAACCCTAACCCTAAACCTAACCCTAACCCAAAACCTAACACCAACCCTAACCCTAACCCTAACCCTAACCCTAACACCAACCCTAACCCTAACCCTAACCCTAAACCCTAATCCTAACCCTAACCCTAACCCTAACCCTAACCCTAACCCTAACCCTAACAAGGGCAAGGTGTAGTGGTCAGCGACGGGCAAGTTCTAGGCCTCGGACTAGAAGGAGCCATGTGCGTTGGTCTAGGGCCCGAGCTAGGGCTAGTGAGAGCGGTAGGCGTAGCGCTGGGGTAGGCATAGGGCAAGGGGTGGGTGTCGAGGTAAACCTCGGAGTAGGCCTAGGGCCAGGAGTGGGAGCTGTGGCTAGTGGTAGGGTTGGGGGTGGGCCTATGGGTAGGGGGAGCTGTAGGGCCAGGGGTAGTGGTAGGACCAGAGGTAGTGCTAGGCGTAGGCCTAGGGCGAGAAGTAGTGCTCGGGGTAGGGTTAGTTGAAGGGCTAGTGTTTGGCAGAGGTTCACGGGCAGTGTTAGAGTTAGGGCTCATTTTAGGCCTAGGACTAGTGGTAGTGGTAGGGGATGGCCGAGGGCTAGGCGTAACTGTCACAAGAGGGCTCCGGGTAGTCCTAGGATTCCGAAAGGATGTAGGGCTGGATTAGGGTGTGGCTAATGGTGGGTCCAGGGGGATTTCGTAGGACACGGGTTAGTGCTCTGGCTATCGGTAGGGCAAGGTGTACCGGTTGGCGACGGGCAAGTGCTAGGCTCGGACTAGAGTGAGCACTGGGCGTTGGTCTAGGGCCCGAGGTAGAGCTAGTGGGATCAGTAGGCGTAGCGCTGGGGTAGGCATAGGGCAAGGGGTGGGTGTCGAGGTAAACCTCGGTGTAGGCCTAGGGCCAGGAGTGGGAGCTGTGGCTAGGGTTAGGGGTGGGGGTGGACCTATGGGTAGGGGGAGCTGTAGGGCCGGGGGTAGTGGTAGGACCAGGGGTAGTGCTAGGCGTAGGCCTAGGGCGAGGGGTAGTGCTCGGGGTAACCTAACCCTAACCCTAACCCTTACCCTAACACTAACCCTAACCCTAACCCTAACCCTAACACCAACCCTAACCCTAACCCTAACCCTAACCCTAACCATATACCTAACACCAACCCTAACCCTAACCCTAACTCTAACCCTAACACCAACCCTCACCCTAACCCTAACCCTAACCCTATACCTAACACCAACCCTAACCCTAACCCTAACCCTAACCCTAACACCAACCCTAACCCTAACCCTAACCCTAACCCTAACACCAACCCTAAACCTAAACCTAACCCTAACCCTAACACCAACCCTAACCCTAATCCTAACCCTAACCCTAACCCTAACACCAACCCTAACCCTAACCCTAACACCAACCCTAACCCTAACCCTAACCCTAACCCTAACCCTATGCCTAACACGAACCCTAACCCTAACCCTAACCCTAACACCAACCCTAACCCTAACCCTAACCCTAACCCTAACCCTAACACCAACCCTAACCCTAATCCTAACCCTAACCATAACCCTAACCCTAACACTAACCCTAACCCTAACCTTAACCCTAACACCAACCCTAACCCTAACCCTAACCCTAACCCTAACCCTATACCTAACACCAACCCTAACCCTAACCCTAACCCTAATCCTAACACCAACCCTAACCCTAACCCTAACCCTAACACCAACCCTAAACCTAACCCTAACCCTAACACTAACACTAACCCTAACCCTAACACCAACCCTAACCCTAACCCTAACCCTAACCCTAACACCAACCATAACCCTAACCCTAACCCTAACTCTAACCCTAACCCTAACCCTAACACCAACCCTAACCCTAACCCTAACCCTAACCCTAACACCAACACTAACCCTAACCCTAACCCTAACCCTAACCCTATGCCTAACACCAACACTAACCCTAACCCTAACCCTAACCCGAACACCAACCCTAACTCTAATCCTAACCCTAACCCTAACCCTAACCCTAACATTAACCCTAACCCTAACCCTAACCCTAACACCAACCCTAACCCTAACCCTAAACATAACCCTAACCCTATTCCTAACACCAACCCTAACCCTAACCCTAACACTAACCCTAACCCTAACCCTAACACCAACCCTCACCCTAACCCTAACTCTAACCCTAACACCAACCCTAACCCTAACCCTAAACCTAACTCTAACCCTAACCCTAACCCTAACACCAACCCTAACCCTAACCCTAACCCTAACCCTAACACCAACCCTAACCCTAACCCTAACCCTAACCCTAACCCTAACCCTATGCCTAACACCAACACTAACCCTAACCCTAACCCTAACCCTAACACCAACCCTAACCCTAACCCTAACCCTAACCCTAACCCTATGCCTAACACGAACCCTAACCCTAACCCTAACCCTAACACCAACCCTAACCCTAACCCTAACCCTAACCCTATACCTAACACCAACCCTAACCCTAACCCTAACTCTAACCCTAACACCAACCCTCACCCTAACCCTAACCCTAACCCTAACCCTATACCTAACACCAACCCTAACCCTAACCCTAACCCTAACCCTAACACCAACCCTAACCCTAACCCTAACCCTAACCCTAACCCTAACACCAACCCTAAACCTAAACCTAACCCTAACCCTAACACCAACCCTAACCCTAATCCTAACCCTAACCCTAACCCTAACACCAACCCTAACCCTAACCCTAACCCTAACCCTAACACCAACCCTAACCCGAACCCTAACCCTAACCCTAACCCTATGCCTAACACGAACCCTAACCCTAACCCTAACCCTAACACCAACCCTAACCCTAACCCTAACCCTAACCCTAAACCTAACACCAACCCTAACCCTAACCCAAACACTAACCCTAACACCAACCCTAACCCTAACCCTAACCCTAACCCTAACACCAACCCTAACCCTAACCCTAACCCTAACACTAACCCTAACCCTAACCCTAACACCAACCCTAACCCTAACCCTAACCCTAACACCAACCCTAACCCTAACCCTAACCCTAACTCTAACCCTAACCCTAACCCTAACACCAACCCTAACCCTAATCCTAACCCTAACCCTAACCCTAACCCTAACACTAACCCTAACCCTAACCTTAACCCTAACACCAACCCTAACCCTAACCCTAACCCTACCCCTAACCCTATACCTAACACCAACCCTAACCCTAACCCTAACCCTAACCCTAACCCTAACACCAACCCTAACCCTAACCCTAACCCTAACACCAACCCTAACCCTAACCCTAACCCTAACACTAACCCTAACCCTAACCCTAACACCAACCCTAACCCTAACCCTAACCCTAACCCTAACACCAACCCTAACCCTAACCCTAACCCTAACTCTAACCCTAACCCTAACCCTAACACCAACCCTAACCCTAACCCTAACCCTAACCCTAACACCAACCCTAACCCTAACCCTAACCCTAACCCTAACCCTAACCCTATGCCTAACACCAACACTAACCCTAACCCTAACCCTAACCCTAACACCAACCCTAACCCTAATCCTAACCCTAACCCTAACCCTAACCCTAACACTAACCCTAACCCTAACCCTAACCCTAACACCAACCCTAACACTAACCCTAACCCTAACCCTAACCGTAACACCAACCCTAACCCTAATCCTAACCCTAACCCTAACCCTAACCCTAACCCTAACCCTAACACCAACCCTAACCCTAACCCTAACCCTAAACCTAACACCAACCCTAACCCTAACCCTAACCCTATACCTAACACCAACCCTAACCCTAACCCTAACCCTAACCCTAACACCAACCCTAACCCTAACCCTAAACCTAACACCAACCCTAACCCTAACCCTAACCTTAACACCAACCCTAACCCTAACCCTAACCCTAACCCCAAACCTAACCCTAACCCTAACCCTAATCCTAACCCTATACCTAACACCAACCCTAACCCTAACCCTAACCCTAACCCTAACCCTAACCCTAACCCTAACCCTAACCCTAACAAGGGCAAGGTGTAGTGGTCAGCGACGGGGAAGTTCTAGGCCTCGGACTAGAAGGAGCCATGTGCGTTGGTCTAGGGCCCGAGCTAGGGCTAGTGAGAGCGGTAGGCGTAGCGCTGGGGTAGGCATAGGGCAAGGGGTGGGTGTCGAGGTAAACCTCAGAGTAGGCCTAGGGCCAGGAGTGTGAGCTGTGGCTAGTGGTAGGGTTGGGGGTGGGCCTATGGGTAGGGGGAGCTGTAGGGCCAGGGGTAGTGGTAGTACCAGAGGTAGTGCTAGTCGTAGGCCTAGGGCGAGGGGTAGTGCTCGGGGTAGGGTTAGTTGAAGGGCTAGTGTTTGGCAGAGGCCCACGGGCAGTGTTAGGGTTAGGGCTCATGTTAAGCCTAGGACTAGTGGT
>NW_027669204.1:80000-140000 GCF_964194185.1 Rhinolophus hipposideros | reverse complement strand
ACCCTAACCCTAACCCTAACCCTAACACCAACCCTAACCCTAACCCTAACCCTAACCCTAACCCTAACCCTATGCCTAACACCAACACTAACCCTAACCCTAACCCTAACCCTAACACCAACCCTAACCCTAATCCTAACCCTAACCCTAACCCTAACCCTAACACTAACCCTAACCCTAACCCTAACCCTAACACCAACCCTAACACTAACCCTAACCCTAACCCTAACCGTAACACCAACCCTAACCCTAATCCTAACCCTAACCCTAACCCTAACCCTAACCCTAACCCTAACACCAACCCTAACCCTAACCCTAACCCTAAACCTAACACCAACCCTAACCCTAACCCTAACCCTATACCTAACACCAACCCTAACCCTAACCCTAACCCTAACCCTAACACCAACCCTAACCCTAACCCTAAACCTAACACCAACCCTAACCCTAACCCTAACCTTAACACCAACCCTAACCCTAACCCTAACCCTAACCCCAAACCTAACCCTAACCCTAACCCTAATCCTAACCCTATACCTAACACCAACCCTAACACTAACCCTAACCCTAACCCTAACACCAACCCTAACCCTAACCCTAAACCTAACACCAACCCTAACCCTAACCCTAACCTTAACACCAACCCTAACCCTAACCCTAACCCTAAACCCTAATCCTAACCCTAACCCTAACCCTAACCCTAACCCTAACCCTAACCCTAACCCTAACCCTAACCCTAACCCTAACCCTAACAAGGGCAAGGTGTAGTGGTCAGCGACGGGGAAGTTCTAGGCCTCGGACTAGAAGGAGCCATGTGCGTTGGTCTAGGGCCCGAGGTAGGGCTAGTGAGAGCGGTAGGCGTAGCGCTGGGGTAGGCATAGGGCAAGGGGTGGGTGTCGAGGTAAACCTCAGAGTAGGCCTAGGGCCAGGAGTGTGAGCTGTGGCTAGTGGTAGGGTTGGGGGTGGGCCTATGGGTAGGGGGAGCTGTAGGGCCAGGGGTAGTGGTAGTACCAGAGGTAGTGCTAGTCGTAGGCCTAGGGCGAGGGGTAGTGCTCGGGGTAGGGTTAGTTGAAGGGCTAGTGTTTGGCAGAGGCCCACGGGCAGTGTTAGGGTTAGGGCTCATGTTAAGCCTAGGACTAGTGGTAGTGGTATGGGTTGGCCGAGGACTAAAGGTAGGTGTCACGAAATGGCTCCGGGTAGTCCTAGGACTCAGAACGGATGTAGGGCTGGATTAGGGTGTGGCTAATGGTGGGTCCAGGGTAATTTCGTAGGACACGGGTTAGTGCTCTGGCTATCGGTAGGGCAAGGTGTACCGGTTGGCGACGGGCAAGTGCTAGGCTTCGGACTAGAGTGAGCACTGGGCGTTGGGCTAGGGCCCGAGGTACGGCTAGTGGGAGCGGTAGGCGTAGCGCTGGGGTAGGCAAAGGGCAAGGGGTGGGTGTCGGGGTAAACCTCGGAGTAGGCCTAGGACCAGGAGTGGGAGCTGTGGCTAGGGGTAGGGATGGGGGTGGGACTATGGGTAGGGGGATCTGTAGGGACAGGGGTAGGGGTAGGACCAGAGGTAGTGCTAGGCGTAGGCCTAGGGCGAGGGGTAGTGCTCGGGGTAACCTAACCCTAACCCTAACCCTAACCCTAACCCTAACCCTATCACCAACACTAACCCTAACCCTAACCCTATACCTAACACCAACCCTAACCCTAACCATAACCCTAACCCTAACACCAACCCTAACCCTAACCCTAACCCTAACCCTAACCCTATGCCTAACACGAACCCTAACCCTAACCCTAACCCTAACACCAACCCTAACCCTAACCCTAACCCTAACCCTAAACCTAACACCAACCCTAACCCTAACCCAAACACTAACCCTAACACCAACCCTAACCCTAACCCTAACCCTAACCCTAACACCAACCCCAACCCTAACCCTAACCCTAACACTAACCCTAACCCTAAACCTAACACCAACCCTAACCCTAACCCTAACCCTAACCCTAAACCTAACACCAACCCTAACCCTAACCCAAACACTAACCCTAACACCAAACCTAACCCTAACCCTAACCCTAACCCTAACACCAACCCTAACCCTAACCCTAACCCTAACACTAACCCTAACCCTAACCCTAACCCTAACCCTAACCCTAACCCTAACCCTAACCCTAACACCAACCCTAACCCTAACCCTAACCCTAACCCTAAACCTAACACCAACCCTAACCCTAACCCAAACACTAACCCTAACACCAACCCTAACCCTAACCCTAACCCTAACCCTAACACCAACCCTAACCCTAACCCTAAACCTAACACTAACCCTAACCCTAACCCTAACACCAACCCTAACCCTAACCCTAACCCTAACCCTAACACCAACCCTAACCCTAACCCTAACCCTAACTCTAACCCTAACCCTAACCCTAACACCAACCCTAATCCTACCCTAACCCTAACCCTAACACCAACCCTAACCCTAACCCTAATTCTAACCCTAACCCTATGCCTAACACCAACACTAACCCTAACCCTAACCCTAACCCTAACACCAACCCTAACCCTAATCCTAACCCTAACCCTAACCCTAACCCTAACACTAACCCTAACCCTAACCCTAACCCTAACACCAACCCTAACCCTAACCCTAACCCTAACCCTAACCCTATACCTAACACAAACCCTAACCCTAACCCTAACCCTAACCCTAACACCAACCCTAACCCTAACCCTAACCCTAACACCAACCCTAACCCTAACCCTAACACTAACCCTAACCCTAACCCTAACACCAACCCTAACCCTAACCCTAAACCTAACACCAACCCTAACCCTAACCCTAACCCTAACTCTAACCCTAACCCTAACCCTAACACCAACCCTAACCCTAACCCTAACCCTAACCCTAACACCAACCCTAACCCTAACCCTAACCCTAACCCTATGCCTAACACCAACACTAACCCTAACCCTAACCCTAACCCTAACACCAACCCTAACCCTAATCCTAACCCTAAACCTAACCCTAACCCTAACACTAACCCTAACCCTAACCCTAACCCTAACACCAACCCTAACCGTAACCCTAAACATAACCCTAACCCTATACCTAACACCAACCCTAACCCTAACCCTAACCCTAACTCTAACCCTAAACCTAACACCAACCCTAACCCTAACCCTAACCCTAACCATAACACCAAACCTAACCCTAACCCTAACCCTAAACCCTAATCCTAACCCTAACCCTAACCCTAACCCTAACACTAACCCTAACCCTAACCCTAACCCTACCCCAACCGTAACCCTAACCCTAACCCTAACCCTAACCCTATACCTAACACCAACCCTAACCCTAACCCTAACCCTAACCCTAACACCAACCATAAACCTAACCCTAAACCTAACACCAACCCTAACCCTAATCCTAACCCTAACCCTAACCCTAAACCTAACACCAACCCTAACCGTAACCCTAACCCTAAACCTAACCCTAACCCAAAACCTAACACCAACCCTAACCCTAACCCTAACCCTAACCCTAACACCAACCCTAACCCTAACCCTAACCCTAAACCCTAATCCTAACCCTAACCCTAACCCTAACCCTAACCCTAACCCTAACCCTAACAAGGGCAAGGTGTAGTGGTCAGCGACGGGCAAGTTCTAGGCCTCGGACTAGAAGGAGCCATGTGCGTTGGTCTAGGGCCCGAGCTAGGGCTCGTGAGAGCGGTAGGCGTAGCGCTGGGGTAGGCATAGGGCAAGGGGTGGGTGTCGAGGTAAACCTCGGAGTAGGCCTAGGGCCAGGAGTGGGAGCTGTGGCTAGTGGTAGGGTTGGGGGTGGGCCTATGGGTAGGGGGAGCTGTAGGGCCAGGGGTAGTGGTAGGACCAGAGGTAGTGCTAGGCGTAGGCCTAGGGCGAGAAGTAGTGCTCGGGGTAGGGTTAGTTGAAGGGCTAGTGTTTGGCAGAGGCCCACGGGCAGTGTTAGAGTTAGGGCTCATTTTAGGCCTAGGACTAGTGGTAGTGGTAGGGGATGGCCGAGGGCTAGGCGTAACTGTCACAAGAGGGCTCCGGGTAGTCCTAGGACTCCGAAAGGATGTAGGGCTGGATTAGGGTGTGGCTAATGGTGGGTCCAGGGTGATTTCGTAGGACACGGGTTAGTGCTCTGGCTATCGGTAGGGCAAGGTGTACCGGTTGGCGACGGGCAAGTGCTAGGCTCGGACTAGAGTGAGCACTGGGCGTTGGTCTAGGGCCCGAGGTAGAGCTAGTGGGATCAGTAGGCGTAGCGCTGGGGTAGGCAAAGGGCAAGGGGTGGGTGTCGTGGTAAACCTCGGAGTGGCCTAGGACAAAGAGTGGGAGCTGTGGCTAGGGGTAGGGATGGGGGTGGGCCTATAGGTAGGGGGAGCTGTAGGGACAGGGGTAGGGGTGGGACCAGAGGTAGTGCTAGGCGTAGGCCTAGGGCGAGGGGTAGTGCTCGGGGTAACCTAACACTAACCCTAACCCTAACCCTAACAGCAACACTAACCCTAACCCTAACCCTAACCCTAACACCAACCCTACCCTAACCCTAACCCTAACCCTATACCTAACACCAACCCTAACCCTAACCCTAACTCTAACCCTAACACCAACCCTCACCCTAACCCTACCCCTAACCCTAACCCTATACCTAAAACCAACCCTAACCCTAACCCTAACCCTAACCCTAACCCTAACACCAACCCTAACCCTAATCCTAACCCTAACCCTAACCCTACCACCAACCCTAAACCTAAACCTAACCCTAACCCTAACACCAAACCTAACCCTAATCCTAACCCTAACCCTAACCCTAACACCAACCCTAACCCTAACCCTAACCCTAACCCTAACACCAACCCTAACCCTAACCCTAACCCTAACTCTAACCCTAACCCTAACCCTAACACCAACCCTAATCCTACCCTAACCCTAACCCTAACACCAACCCTAACCCTAACCCTAATTCTAACCCTAACCCTATGCCTAACACCAACACTAACCCTAACCCTAACCCTAACCCTAACACCAACCCTAACCCTAATCCTAACCCTAACCCTAACCCTAACCCTAACACTAACCCTAACCCTAACCCTAACCCTAACACCAACCCTAACCCTAACCCTAACCCTAACCCTAACCCTATACCTAACACAAACCCTAACCCTAACCCTAACCCTAACCCTAACACCAACCCTAACCCTAACCCTAACCCTAACACCAACCCTAACCCTAACCCTAACACTAACCCTAACCCTAACCCTAACACCAACCCTAACCCTAACCCTAAACCTAACACCAACCCTAACCCTAACCCTAACCCTAACTCTAACCCTAACCCTAACCCTAACACCAACCCTAACCCTAACCCTAACCCTAACCCTAACACCAACCCTAACCCTAACCCTAACCCTAACCCTATGCCTAACACCAACACTAACCCTAACCCTAACCCTAACCCTAACACCAACCCTAACCCTAATCCTAACCCTAAACCTAACCCTAACCCTAACACTAACCCTAACCCTAACCCTAACCCTAACACCAACCCTAACCGTAACCCTAAACATAACCCTAACCCTATACCTAACACCAACCCTAACCCTAACCCTAACCCTAACTCTAACCCTAAACCTAACACCAACCCTAACCCTAACCCTAACCCTAACCATAACACCAAACCTAACCCTAACCCTAACCCTAAACCCTAATCCTAACCCTAACCCTAACCCTAACCCTAACACTAACCCTAACCCTAACCCTAACCCTACCCCAACCGTAACCCTAACCCTAACCCTAACCCTAACCCTATACCTAACACCAACCCTAACCCTAACCCTAACCCTAACCCTAAAACCAACCATAAACCTAACCCTAAACCTAACACCAACCCTAACCCTAATCCTAACCCTAACCCTAACCCTAAACCTAACACCAACCCTAACCGTAACCCTAACCCTAAACCTAACCCTAACCCAAAACCTAACACCAACCCTAACCCTAACCCTAACCCTAACCCTAACACCAACCCTAACCCTAACCCTAACCCTAAACCCTAATCCTAACCCTAACCCTAACCCTAACCCTAACCCTAACCCTAACCCTAACAAGGGCAAGGTGTAGTGGTCAGCGACGGGCAAGTTCTAGGCCTCGGACTAGAAGGAGCCATGTGCGTTGGTCTAGGGCCCGAGCTAGGGCTCGTGAGAGCGGTAGGCGTAGCGCTGGGGTAGGCATAGGGCAAGGGGTGGGTGTCGAGGTAAACCTCGGAGTAGGCCTAGGGCCAGGAGTGGGAGCTGTGGCTAGTGGTAGGGTTGGGGGTGGGCCTATGGGTAGGGGGAGCTGTAGGGCCAGGGGTAGTGGTAGGACCAGAGGTAGTGCTAGGCGTAGGCCTAGGGCGAGAAGTAGTGCTCGGGGTAGGGTTAGTTGAAGGGCTAGTGTTTGGCAGAGGCCCACGGGCAGTGTTAGAGTTAGGGCTCATTTTAGGCCTAGGACTAGTGGTAGTGGTAGGGGATGGCCGAGGGCTAGGCGTAACTGTCACAAGAGGGCTCCGGGTAGTCCTAGGACTCCGAAAGGATGTAGGGCTGGATTAGGGTGTGGCTAATGGTGGGTCCAGGGTGATTTCGTAGGACACGGGTTAGTGCTCTGGCTATCGGTAGGGCAAGGTGTACCGGTTGGCGACGGGCAAGTGCTAGGCTCGGACTAGAGTGAGCACTGGGCGTTGGTCTAGGGCCCGAGGTAGAGCTAGTGGGATCAGTAGGCGTAGCGCTGGGGTAGGCAAAGGGCAAGGGGTGGGTGTCGTGGTAAACCTCGGAGTGGCCTAGGACAAAGAGTGGGAGCTGTGGCTAGGGGTAGGGTTGGGGGTGGGCCTATAGGTAGGGGGAGCTGTAGGGACAGGGGTAGGGGTGGGACCAGAGGTAGTGCTAGGCGTAGGCCTAGGGCGAGGGGTAGTGCTCGGGGTAACCTAACACTAACCCTAACCCTAACCCTAACAGCAACACTAACCCTAACCCTAACCCTAACCCTAACACCAACCCTACCCTAACCCTAACCCTAACCCTATACCTAACACCAACCCTAACCCTAACCCTAACTCTAACCCTAACACCAACCCTCACCCTAACCCTACCCCTAACCCTAACCCTATACCTAAAACCAACCCTAACCCTAACCCTAACCCTAACCCTAACCCTAACACCAACCCTAACCCTAACCCTAACCCTAACCCTAACCCTACCACCAACCCTAAACCTAAACCTAACCCTAACCCTAACACCAAACCTAACCCTAATCCTAACCCTAACCCTAACCCTAACACCAACCCTAACCCTAACCCTAACCCTAACACCAACCCTAACCCTAACCCTAACCCTAACCCTAACACCAACCCTAACCCTAACCCTAACCCTAACTCTAACCCTAACCCTAACCCTAACACCAACCCTAATCCTAACCCTAACCCTAACCCTAACACCAACCCTAACCCTAACCCTAATTCTAACCCTAACCCTATGCCTAACACCAACACTAACCCTAACCCTAACCCTAACCCTAACACCAACCCTAACCCTAATCCTAACCCTAACCCTAACCCTAACCCTAACACTAACCCTAACCCTAACCCTAACCCTAACACCAACCCTAACCCTAACCCTAACCCTAACCCTAACCCTATACCTAACACAAACCCTAACCCTAACCCTAACCCTAACCCTAACACCAACCCTAACCCTAACCCTAACCCTAACACCAACCCTAACCCTAACCCTAACACTAACCCTAACCCTAACCCTAACACCAACCCTAACCCTAACCCTAACCCTAACACCAACCCTAACCCTAACCCTAACCCTAACTCTAACCCTAACCCTAACCCTAACACCAACCCTAACCCTAACCCTAACCCTAACCCTAACACCAACCCTAACCCTAACCCTAACCCTAACCCTATGCCTAACACCAACACTAACCCTAACCCTAACCCTAACCCTAACACCAACCCTAACCCTAATCCTAACCCTAAACCTGACCCTAACCCTAACACTAACCCTAACCCTAACCCTAACCCTAACACCAACCCTAACCGTAACCCTAAACATAACCCTAACCCTATACCTAACACCAACCCTAACCCTAACACTAACCCTAACTCTAACCCTAAACCTAACACCAACCCTAACCCTAACCCTAACCCTAACCATAACACCAAACCTAACCCTAACCCTAACCCTAAACCCTAATCCTAACCCTAACCCTAACCCTAACCCTAACACTAACCCTAACCCTAACCCTAACCCCAACCGTAACCCTAACCCTAAACCTAACCCTAACCCTAACCCTATACCTAACACCAACCCTAACCCTAACCCTAACCCTAACCCTAACACCAACCATAACCCTAACCCTAAACCTAACACCAACCCTAACCCTAATCCTAACCCTAACCCTAACCCTAAACCTAACACCAACCCTAACCGTAACCCTAACCCTAAACCTAACCCTAACCCAAAACCTAACACCAACCCTAACCCTAACCCTAACCCTAACCCTAACACCAACCCTAACCCTAACCCTAACCCTAAACCCTAATCCTAACCCTAACCCTAACCCTAACCCTAACCCTAACCCTAACAAGGGCAAGGTGTAGTGGTCAGCGACGGGCAAGTTCTAGGCCTCGGACTAGAAGGAGCCATGTGCGTTGGTCTAGGGCCCGAGCTAGGGCTAGTGAGAGCGGTAGGCGTAGCGCTGGGGTAGGCATAGGGCAAGGGGTGGGTGTCGAGGTAAACCTCGGAGTAGGCCTAGGGCCAGGAGTGGGAGCTGTGGCTAGTGGTAGGGTTGGGGGTGGGCCTATGGGTAGGGGGAGCTGTAGGGCCAGGGGTAGTGGTAGGACCAGAGGTAGTGCTAGGCGTAGGCCTAGGGCGAGAAGTAGTGCTCGGGGTAGGGTTAGTTGAAGGGCTAGTGTTTGGCAGAGGCCCACGGGCAGTGTTAGAGTTAGGGCTCATTTTAGGCCTAGGACTAGTGGTAGTGGTAGGGGATGGCCGAGGGCTAGGCGTAACTGTCACAAGAGGGCTCCGGGTAGTCCTAGGACTCCGAAAGGATGTAGGGCTGGATTAGGGTGTGGCTAATGGTGGGTCCAGGGGGATTTCGTAGGACACGGGTTAGTGCTCTGGCTATCGGTAGGGCAAGGTGTACCGGTTGGCGACGGGCAAGTGCTAGGCTCGGACTAGAGTGAGCACTGGGCGTTGGTCTAGGGCCCGAGGTAGAGCTAGTGGGATCAGTAGGCGTAGCGCTGGGGTAGGCATAGGGCAAGGGGTGGGTGTCGAAGTAAACCTCGGTGTAGGCCTAGGGCCAGGAGTGGGAGCTGTGGCTAGGGTTAGGGGTGGGGGTGGACCTATGGGAAGGGGGAGCTGTAGGGCCAGGGGTAGTGGTAGGACCAGGGGTAGTGCTAGGCGTAGGCCTAGGGCGAGGGGTAGTGCTCGGGGTAACCTAACCCTAACCCTAACCCTTACCCTAACACTAACCCTAACCCTAACCCTAACCCTAACACCAACCCTAACCCTAACCCTAACCCTAACCCTAACCCTATACCTAACACCAACCCTAACCCTAACCCTAACTCTAACCCTAACACCAACCCTCACCCTAACCCTACCCCTAACCCTAACCCTATACCTAACACCAACCCTAACCCTAACCCTAACCCTAACCCTAACACCAACCCTAACCCTAACCTTAACCCTAACCCTAACCCTACCACCAACCCTAAACCTAAACCTAACCCTAACCCTAACACCAACCCTAACCCTAATCCTAACCCTAACCCTAACCCTAACACCAACCCTAACCCTAACCCTAACCCTAACCCTAACACCAACCCTAACCCTAACCCTAACCCTAACCCTAACCCTATGCCTAACACGAACCCTAACCCTAACCCTAACCCTAACACCAACCCTAACCCTAACCCTAACTCTAACCCTAAACCTAACACCAACCCTAACCCTAACCCTAACCCTAACCATAACACCAAACCTACCCTAACCCTAACTCTAAACCCTAATCCTAACCCTAACCCTAACCCTAACCCTAACACTAACCCTAACCCTAACCCTAACCCTAACCCCAACCGTAACCCTAACCCTAACCCTAACCCTAACCCTAACCCTAACCCTATACCTAACACCAACCCTAACCCTAACCCTAACCCTAACCCTAACACCAACCATAACCCTAACCCTAAACCTAACACCAACCCTATCCCTAATCCTAACCCTAACCCTAACCCTAAACCTAACACCAAACCTAACCGTAACCCTAACCCTAAACCTAACCCTAACCCAAAACCTAACACCAACCCTAACCCTAACCCTAACCCTAACCCTAACACCAACCCTAACCCTAACCCTAACCCTAAACCCTAATCCTAACCCTAACCCTAACCCTAACCCTAACCCTAACCCTAACCCTATACCTAACACCAACCCTAACCCTAACCCTAACTCTAACCCTAACACCAACCCTCACCCTAACCCTAACCCTAACCCTATACCTAACACCAACCCTAACCCTAACCCTAACCCTAACCCTAACACCAACCCTAAACCTAACCCTAACCCTAACCCTAACCCTAACACCAACCCTAAACCTAAACCTAACCCTAACCCTAACACCAACCCTAACCCTAATCCTAACCCTAACCCTAACCCTAACACCAACCCTAACCCTAACCCTAACCCTAAACCTAACACCAACCCTAACCCTAACCCTAACTCTAACCCTAACACCAACCCTCACCCTAACCCTAACCCTAACCCTAACCCTATACCTAACACCAACCCTAACCCTAACCCTAACCCTAACCCTAACACCAACCCTAACCCTAACCCTAACCCTAACCCTAACCCTAACACCAACCCTAAACCTAAACCTAACCCTAACCCTAACCCTAACCCTAACCCTAATTCTAACCCTAACCCTATGCCTAACACCAACACTAACCCTAACCCTAACCCTAACCCTAACACCAACCCTAACCCTAATCCTAACCCTAACCCTAACCCTAACAATAACACTAACCCTAACCCTAACCTTAACCCTAACACCAACCCTAACCCTAACCCTAACCCTAACCCTAACCCTATACCTAACACCAACCCTAACCCTAACCCTAACCCTAACCCTAACCCTAACACCAACCCTAACCCTAACCCTAACCCTAACACCAACCCTAACCCTAACCCTAACCCTAACACTATCCCTAACCCTAACCCTAACACCAACCCTAACCCTAACCCTAACCCTAACCCTAACCCCAACCCTAACCCTAACCCTAACCCTAACTCTAACCCTAACCCTAACCCTAACACCAACCCTAACCCTAACCCTAACCCTAACCCTAACACCAACCCTAACCCTAACCCTAACCCTAACCCTATCCCTATGCCTAACACCAACACTAACCCTAACCCTAACCCTAACCCTAACACCAACCCTAACCCTAATCCTAACCCTAACCCTAACCCTAAACCTAACACTAACCCTAACCCTAACCCTAACCCTAACACCAACCCTAACACTAACCCTAACCCTAACCCTAACCGTAACACCAACCCTAACCCTAATCCTAACCCTAACCCTAACCCTAACCCTAACCCTAACACCAACCCTAACCCTAACCCTAACCCTAAACCTAACACCAACCCTAACCCTAACCCTAACCCTATACCTAACACCAACCCTAACCCTAACCCTAACCCTAACCCTAACACCAACCCTAAACCTAACCCTAAACCTAACACCAACCCTAACCCTAACCCTAACCTTAACACCAACCCTAACCCTAACCCTAACCCTAACCCCAAACCTAACCCTAACCCTAACCCTAATCCTAACCCTATACCTAACACCAACCCTAACCCTAACCCTAACCCTAACCCTAACACCAACCCTAACCCTAACCCTAAACCTAACACCAACCCTAACACTAACCCTAACCTTAACACCAACCCTAACCCTAACCCTAACCCTAAACCCTAATCCTAACCCTAACCCTAACCCTAACCCTAACCCTAACCCTAACCCTAACCCTAACCCTAACAAGGGCAAGGTGTAGTGGTCAGCGACGGGGAAGTTCTAGGCCTCGGACTAGAAGGAGCCATGTGCGTTGGTCTAGGGCCCGAGCTAGGGCTAGTGAGAGCGGTATGCGTAGCGCTGGGGTAGGCATAGGGCAAGGGGTGGGTGTCGAGGTAAACCTCAGAGTAGGCCTAGGGCCAGGAGTGGGAGATGTGGCTAGTGGTAGGGTTGGGGGTGGGCCTATGGGTAGGGGGAGCTGTAGGGCCAGGGGTAGTGGTAGGACCAGAGGTAGTGCTAGGCGTAGGCCTAGGGCGAGGGGTAGTGCTCGGGGTAGGGTTAGTTGAAGGGCTAGTGTTTGGCAGAGGCCCAAGGGCAGTGTTAGGGTTAGGGCTCATGTTAAGCCTAGGACTAGTGGTAGTGGTAGGGGTTGGCCGAGGACTAAAGGTAGGTGTCACGAAATGGCTCCGGGTAGTCCTAGGACTCAGAACGGATGTAGGGCTGGATTAGGGTGTGGCTAATGGTGGGTCCAGGGTAATTTCGTAGGACACGGGTTAGTGCTCTGGCTATCGGTAGGGCAAGGTGTACCGGTTGGCGACGGGCAAGTGCTAGGCTTCGGACTAGAGTGAGCACTGGGCGTTGGGCTAGGGCCCGAGGTACGGCTAGTGGGAGCGGTAGGCGTAGCGCTGGGGTAGGCAAAGGGCAAGGGGTGGGTGTCGGGGTAAACCTCGGAGTAGGCCTAGGACCAGGAGTGGGAGCTGTGGCTAGGGGTAGGGATGGGGGTGGGCCTATGGGTAGGGGGATCTGTAGGGACAGGGGTAGGGGTAGGACCAGAGGTAGTGCTAGGCGTAGGCCTAGGGCGAGGGGTAGTGCTCGGGGTAACCTAACCCTAACCCTAACCCTAACCCTAACCCTATCACCAACACTAACCCTAACCCTAACCCTATACCTAACACCAACCCTAACCCTAACCCTAACCCTAACCCTAACACCAACCCTAACACCAACCCTAACCCTAACCCTAACCCTAACCCTATACCTAACACCAACCCTAACCCTAACCCTAAACCCTAACCCTAACCCTAACCCTAACCCTAACCCTAACAAGGGCAAGGTGTACTGGTCAGTGACGGGCAAGTTCTAGGCCTCGGACGAGAGGGAGCCATGGGCGTTGGTCTCGGGCCCGAGCTATGGCTAATGGAAACGGTAGGCGTAGTGCTGGGGTAGGCATAGGCCAAGGGGTGGGTGTCGAGGTAAACCTCGGTGTAGGCCTAGGGCCAGGAGTGGGAGCTGTGGCTAGGGGTAGGGGTGGGGGTGGACCTATGGGTAGGGGGAGCTGTAGGGCCAGGGGTAGTGGTAGGACCAGCGGTAGTGCTAGGCGTAGGCCTAGGGCGAGGGGTAGTGCTCGGGGTAACCTAACCCTAACCCTAACCCTAACCCTAACACTAACCCTAACCCTAACCCTAACCCTAACACCAACCCTAAACCTAATCCTAACCCTAAACCTAACCCTAACACCAACCCTAACCCTAACCCTAACCCTAACCCTAACACCAACCCTAACCCTAACCCTAACCCTAACCCTATGCCTAACACGAACCCTAACCCTAACCCTATGCCTAACACGAACCCTAACCCTAACCCTAACCCTAACCATAACCCTAACACCAACCCTAACCCTAACCCTAACCCTAACCCTAACACCAAACCTAACCCTAACCCTAACCCTAACACCAACCCCAAACCTAATCCTAACCCTAACCCTAACCCTAACACCAACCCTAACCCTAACCCTAACCCTATGCCTAACACGAACCCTAACCCTTAACCACACCCTAACCCTAACACCAACCCTAACCCTAATCCTAACCCTAACCCTAACCCTAACCCTTACACTAACCCTAACCCTAACCCTAACCCTAACACCAACCCTAACCCTAACCCTAACCCTAAACCTAAACCTAACACCAACCCTAACCCTAACCCAAACCCTAATCCTAACACCAACCCTAACCCTAACCCTAACCCTAACCCTAACCCTAACACCAACCCTAACCCTAACCCTAATCCTAACTCTAACCCTAACCCTAACCCTAACACCAACCCTAACCCTAACCCTAACCCTAACCCTAACACAAATCCTAACCTTAATCCTAACCCTAACCCTAACCCTAACCCTAACCCTAACCCTAACCCTAACCCTAACACCAACCCTAACCCTAACCCTAACCCTAACACCAACCCTAACCCTAATCCTAACCCTAACCCTAACCCTAACACCAACCCTAACCCTAACCCTAACCCTAACCCTAACACCAACCCTAACCCTAACCCTAACCCTAACCCTAACACCAACCCTAACCCTAATCCTAACCCTAACCCTAACCCTAACCCTAACACTAACCCTAACCCTAACCCTAACCCTAACACCAACCCTAACCCTAACCCTATGCCTAACACGAACCCTAACCCTAAACCTAACCCTAACCCTAACACCAACCCTAACCCTAATCCTAACCCTAACCCTAACCCTAACCCTAACACTAACCCTAACCCTAACCCTAACCCTAACACCAACCCTAACCCTAACCCTAACCCTAACCCTAACCCTATACCTAACACCAACCCTAACCCTAACCCTAACCCTAACCGTAACCCTAACCCTAACCCTAAACCTAAACCTAACACCAACCCTAACCCTAACCCTAACCCTAACCCTAACACCAACCCTAACCCTAACCCTAACCCTAAACCCTAATCCTAACCGTAACCTTAACCCTAACCCTAACCCTAACCCTAACAAGGGCAAGGTGTACTGGTCAGCGACGGGCAAGTTCTAGGCCTCGGACAAGAAGGAGCCATGGGCGTTGGTATAGGGCCCGAGCTAGGGCTAGTGAGAGCGGTAGGCGTAGCGCTGGGGAAGGCATAGGGCAAGAGGTAGGTCTCGAGGTAAACCTCGGAGTAGGCCTAGGGCCAGGAGTGGGAGCTGTGGCTAGTGGTAATGTTGGGGATGGGCCTATGGGTAGGGGGAGCTGTAGGGCCAGGGGTAGTGGTAGGACCAGAGGTAGTGCTAGGCGTAGGCCTAGGGCGAGGGGTAGTGCTCGGGGTAGGGTTAGTTGAAGGGCTAGTGTTTGGCAGAGGCCCACGGGCAGTGTTAGGGTTAGGGCTCATGTTAAGCCTAGGACTAGTGGTAGTAGTAGGGGTTGGCCGAGGACTAGGGGTAGGTGTCACGAAATGGCTCCGGGTAGTCCTAGGACTCCGAACGGATGTAGGGCTGATTAGGGTGTGGCTAATGGTGGGTCCAGGGTGATTTCGTAGGACACGGGTTAGTGCTCTGGCTATAGGTAGGGCAAGGTGTACCGGTTGGCGACGGGCAAGTGCTAGGCTTCGGACTAGAGTGAGCACTGGGCGTTGGTCTAGTGCCCGAGGTAGGGCTAGTGGGAGCGGTAGGCGTAGCGCTGGGGTAGGCAAAGGGCAAGGGGTGGGTGTCGGGGTAAACCTCGGAGTAGGCCTAGGACCAGGAGTGGGAGCTGTGGCTAGGGGTAGAGATGGGGGTGGGCCTATGGGTAGGGGGAGCTGTAGGGACAGGGGTAGGGGTAGGACCAGAGGTAGTGCTAGGCGTAGGCCTAGGGCGAGGGGTAGTGCTCGGGGTAACCTAACCCTAACCCTAACCCTAACACTAACACTAACCCTAACCCTAACCCTAACCCTAACACCAACCCTAACCCTAACCCTAACCCTAACCCTAACCCTATACCTAACACCAACCCTAACCCTAACCCTAACCCTAACCCTAACACCAACCCTAACCCTAACCCTAACCCTAACCCTAACCCTAACACCAACCCTAAACCTAAACCTAACCCTAACCCTAACACCAACCCTAACCCTAATCCTAACCCTAACCCTAACCCTAACACCAACCCTAACCCTAACCATAACCCTAACCCTAACACCAACCCTAACCCTAACCCTAACCCTAACCCTAACCCTATGCCTAACACGAACCCTAACCCTAACCCTAACCCTAACCCTAACACCAACCCTAACCCTAACCCTAACCCTAACCCTAAACCTAACACCAACCCTAACCCTAACCCAAACACTAACCCTAACACCAACCCTAACCCTAACCCTAACCCTAACCCTAACACCAACCCCAACCCTAACCCTAACCCTAACACTAACCCTAACCCTAACCCTAACACCAACCCTAACCCTAACACTAACCCTAACCCTAAACCTAACACCAACCCTAACCCTAACCCAAACACTAACCCTAACACCAAACCTAACCCTAACCCTAACCCTAACCCTAACACCAACCCTAACCCTAACCCTAACCCTAACACTAACCCTAACCCTAACCCTAACCCTAACCCTAACCCTAACACCAACCCTAACCCTAACCCTAACCCTAACCCTAAACCTAACACCAACCCTAACCCTAACCCAAACACTAACCTTAACACCAAACCTAACCCTACCCCTAACCCTAACCCTAACACCAACCCTAACCCTAACCCTAAACCTAACACTAACCCTAACCCTAACCCTAACACCAACCCTAACCCTAACCCTAACCCTAAACCTAACACCAACCCTAACCCTAACCCTAACCCTAACTCTAACCCTAACCCTAACCCTAACACCAACCCTAATCCTAACCCTAACCCTAACCCTAACACCAACCCTAACCCTAACCCTAACCCTAATTCTAACCCTAACCCTATGCCTAACACCAACACTAACCCTAACCCTAACCCTAACCCTAACCCTAACCCTAACACCAACCCTAACCCTAATCCTAACCCTAACCCTAACCCTAACCCTAACACTAACCCTAACCCTAACCCTAACCCTAACACCAACCCTAACCCTAACCCTAACCTTAACCCTAACCCTATACCTAACACAAACCCTAACCCTAACCCTAACCCTAACACTAACACCAACCCTAATCCTAACCCTAACCCTAACACCAACCCTAACCCTAACCCTAACACTAACCCTAACCCTAACCCTAACACCAACCCTAACCCTAACCCTAACCCTAACACCAACCCTAACCCTAACCCTAACCCTAACTCTAACCCTAACCCTAACCCTAACACCAACCCTAACCCTAACCCTAACCCTAACCCTAACACCAACCCTAACCCTAACCCTAACCCTAACCCTATGCCTAACACCAACACTAACCCTAACCCTAACCCTAACCCTAACACCAACCCTAACCCTAATCCTAACCCTAAACCTAACCCTAACCCTAACACTAACCCTAACCCTAACCCTAACCCTAACACCAACCCTAACCGTAACCCTAAACATAACCCTAACCCTATACCTAACACCAACCCTAACCCTAACCCTAACCCTAACTCTAACCCTAAACCTAACACCAACCCTAACCCTAACCCTAACCCTAACCATAACACCAAACCTAACCCTAACCCTAACCCTAAACCCTAATCCTAACCCTAACCCTAACCCTAACCCTAACACTAACCCTAACCCTAACCCTAACCCTAACCCCAACCGTAACCCTAACCCTAACCCTAACCCTAACCCTAACCCTAACCCTAACCCTATACCTAACACCAACCCTAACCCTAACCCTAACCCTAACCCTAACACCAACCATAACCCTAACCCTAAACCTAACACCAACCCTAACCCTAATCCTAACCCTAACCCTAACCCTAAACCTAACACCAACCCTAACCGTAACCCTAACCCTAAACCTAACCCTAACCCAAAACCTAACACCAACCCTAACCCTAACCCTAACCCTAACCCTAACACCAACCCTAACCCTAACCCTAACCCTAAACCCTAATCCTAACCCTAACCCTAACCCTAACCCTAACCCTAACCCTAACAAGGGCAAGGTGTAGTGGTCAGCGACGGGCAAGTTCTAGGCCTCGGACTAGAAGGAGCCATGTGCGTTGGTCTAGGGCCCGAGCTAGGGCTAGTGAGAGCGGTAGGCGTAGCGCTGGGGTAGGCATAGGGCAAGGGGTGGGTGTCGAGGTAAACCTCGGAGTAGGCCTAGGGACAGGAGTGGGAGCTGTGGCTAGTGGTAGGGTTGGGGGTGGGCCTATGGGTAGGGGGAGCTGTAGGGCCAGGGGTAGTGGTAGGACCAGAGGTAGTGCTAGGCGTAGGCCTAGGGCGAGAAGTAGTGCTCGGGGTAGGGTTAGTTGAAGGGCTAGTGTTTGGCAGAGGCCCACGGGCAGTGTTAGAGTTAGGGCTCATTTTAGGCCTAGGACTAGTGGTAGTGGTAGGGGATGGCCGAGGGCTAGGCGTAACTGTCACAAGAGGGCTCCGGGTAGTCCTAGGACTCCGAAAGGATGTAGGGCTGGATTAGGGTGTGGCTAATGGTGGGTCCAGGGGGATTTCGTAGGACACGGGTTAGTGCTCTGGCTATCGGTAGGGCAAGGTGTACCGGTTGGCGACGGGCAAGTGCTAGGCTCGGACTAGAGTGAGCACTGGGCGTTGGTCTAGGGCCCGAGGTAGAGCTAGTGGGATCAGTAGGCGTAGCGCTGGGGTAGGCATAGGGCAAGGGGTGGGTGTCGAGGTAAACCTCGGTGTAGGCCTAGGGCCAGGAGTGGGAGCTGTGGCTAGGGTTAGGGGTGGGGGTGGACCTATGGGTAGGGGGAGCTGTAGGGCCAGGGGTAGTGGTAGGACCAGGGGTAGTGCTAGGCGTAGGCCTAGGGCGAGGGGTAGTGCTCGGGGTAACCTAACCCTAACCCTAACCCTTACCCTAACACTAACCCTAACCCTAACCCTAACCCTAACCCTAACCCTAACACCAACCCTAACCCTAACCCTAACACTAACCCTAACCCTATACCTAACACCAACCCTAACCCTAACCCTAACTCTAACCCTAACACCAACCCTCACCCTAACCCTACCCCTAACCCTAACCCTATACCTAACACCAACCCTAACCCTAACCCTAACCCTAACCCTAACACCAACCCTAACCCTAACCCTAACCCTAACCCTAACCCTACCACCAACACTAAACCTAAACCTAACCCTAACCCTAACACCAACCCTAACCCTAATCCTAACCCTAACCCTAACCCTAACACCAACCCTAACCCTAACCCTAACCCTAACACTAACACCAACCCTAACCCTAACCCTAACCCTAACCCTAACCCTATGCCTAACACGAACCCTAACCCTAACCCTAACCCTAACACCAACCCTAACCCTAACCCTAACCCTAACCCTAACCCTAAACCTAACACCAACCCTAACCCTAACCCAAACACTAACCCTAAAACCAACCCTAACCCTAACCCTAACCCTAACCCTAACACCAACCCTAATCCTAACCCTAACCCTAACACTAACCCTAACCCTAACCCTAACACCAACCCTAACCCTAACCCTAACCCTAACCCTAACACCAACCCTAACCCTAACCCTAACCCTAACTCTAACCCTAACCCTAACCCTAACACCAACCCTAACCCTAACCCTAACCCTAACCCTAACACCAACACTAACCCTAACCCTAATTCTAACCCTAACCCTATGCCTAACACCAACACTAACCCTAACCCTAACCCTAACCCTAACACCAACCCTAACCCTAATCCTAACCCTAACCCTAACCCTAACCCTAACACTAACCCTAACCCTAACCTTAACCCTAACACCAACCCTAACCCTAACCCTAACCCTAACCCTAACCCTATACCTAACACCAACCCTAACCCTAACCCTAACCCTAACCCTAACACCAACCCTAACCCTAACCCTAACCCTAACACCAACCCTAACCCTAACCCTAACCCTAACACTAACCCTAACCCTAACCCTAACACCAACCCTAACCCTAACCCTAACCCTAACCCTAACACCAACCCTAACCCTAACCCTAACCCTAACTCTAACCCTAACCCTAACCCTAACACCAACCCTAACCCTAACCCTAACCCTAACCCTAACACCAACCCTAACCCTAACCCTAACCCTAACCCTAACCCTATGCCTAACACCAACACTAACCCTAACCCTAACCCTAACCCTAACACCAACCCTAACCCTAATCCTAACCCTAACCCTAACCCTAACCCTAACACTAACCCTAACCCTAACCCTAACCCTAACACCAACCCTAACCCTAACCCTAAACATAACCCTAACCCTATTCCTAACACCAACCCTAACCATAACCCTAACACTAACCCTAACCCTAACCCTAACACCACCCTAACCCTAACCCTAACCCTAACCCTAAACCTAACACCAACCCTAACCCTAACCCAAACACTAACCCTAACACCAAACCTAACCCTAACCCTAACCCTAACCCTAACACCAACCCTAACCCTAACCCTAACCCTAACACTAACCCTAACCCTAACCCTAACCCTAACCCTAACCCTAACCCTAACACCAACCCTAACCCTAACCCTAACCCTAACCCTAAACCTAACACCAACCCTAACCCTAACCCAAACACTAACCTTAACACCAAACCTAACCCTAACCCTAACCCTAACCCTAACACCAACCCTAACCCTAACCCTAAACCTAACACTAACCCTAACCCTAACCCTAACACCAACCCTAACCCTAACCCTAACCCTAACCCTAACACCAACCCTAACCCTAACCCTAACCCTAACTCTAACCCTAACCCTAACCCTAACACCAACCCTAATCCTAACCCTAACCCTAACCCTAACACCAACCCTAACCCTAACCCTAATTCTAACCCTAACCCTATGCCTAACACCAACACTAACCCTAACCCTAACCCTAACCCTAACCCTAACACCAACCCTAACCCTAATCCTAACCCTAACCCTAACCCTAACCCTAACACTAACCCTAACCCTAACCCTAACCCTAACACCAACCCTAACCCTAACCCTAACCTTAACCCTAACCCTATACCTAACACAAACCCTAACCCTAACCCTAACCCTAACCCTAAAACCAACCCTAATCCTAACCCTAACCCTAACACCAACCCTAAACCTAACCCTAACACTAATCCTAACCCTAACCCTAACACCAACCCTAACCCTAACCCTAACCCTAACACCAACCCTAACCCTAACCCTAACCCTAACTCTAACCCTAACCCTAACCCTAACACCAACCCTAACCCTAACCCTAACCCTAACCCTAACACCAACCCTAACCCTAACCCTAACCCTAACCCTATGCCTAACACCAACACTAACCCTAACCCTAACCCTAACCCTAACACCAACCCTAACCCTAATCCTAACCCTAAACCTAACCCTAACCCTAACACTAACCCTAACCCTAACCCTAACCCTAACACCAACCCTAACCGTAACCCTAAACATAACCCTAACCCTATACCTAACACCAACCCTAACCCTAACACTAACCCTAACTCTAACCCTAAACCTAACACCAACCCTAACCCTAACCCTAACCCTAACCATAACACCAAACCTAACCCTAACCCTAACCCTAAACCCTAATCCTAACCCTAACCCTAACCCTAACCCTAACACTAACCCTAACCCTAACCCTAACCCTAACCCCAACCGTAACCCTAACCCTAACCCTAACCCTAACCCTAACCCTAACCCTATACCTAACACCAACCCTAACCCTAACCCTAACCCTAACCCTAACACCAACCATAACCCTAACCCTAAACCTAACACCAACCCTAACCCTAATCCTAACCCTAACCCTAACCCTAAACCTAACACCAACCCTAACCGTAACCCTAACCCTAAACCTAACCCTAACCCAAAACCTAACACCAACCCTAACCCTAACCCTAACCCTAACCCTAACACCAACCCTAACCCTAACCCTAACCCTAAACCCTAATCCTAACCCTAACCCTAACCCTAACCCTAACCCTAACCCTAACAAGGGCAAGGTGTAGTGGTCAGCGACGGGCAAGTTCTAGGCCTCGGACTAGAAGGAGCCATGTGCGTTGGTCTAGGGCCCGAGCTAGGGCTAGTGAGAGCGGTAGGCGTAGCGCTGGGGTAGGCATAGGGCAAGGGGTGGGTGTCGAGGTAAACCTCGGAGTAGGCCTAGGGCCAGGAGTGGGAGCTGTGGCTAGTGGTAGGGTTGGGGGTGGGCCTATGGGTAGGGGGAGCTGTAGGGCCAGGGGTAGTGGTAGGACCAGAGGTAGTGCTAGGCGTAGGCCTAGGGCGAGAAGTAGTGCTCGGGGTAGGGTTAGTTGAAGGGCTAGTGTTTGGCAGAGGCCCACGGGCAGTGTTAGAGTTAGGGCTCATTTTAGGCCTAGGACTAGTGGTAGTGGTAGGGGATGGCCGAGGGCTAGGCGTAACTGTCACAAGAGGGCTCCGGGTAGTCCTAGGACTCCGAAAGGATGTAGGGCTGGATTAGGGTGTGGCTAATGGTGGGTCCAGGGGGATTTCGTAGGACACGGGTTAGTGCTCTGGCTATCGGTAGGGCAAGGTGTACCGGTTGGCGACGGGCAAGTGCTAGGCTCGGACTAGAGTGAGCACTGGGCGTTGGTCTAGGGCCCGAGGTAGAGCTAGTGGGATCAGTAGGCGTAGCGCTGGGGTAGGCATAGGGCAAGGGGTGGGTGTCGAGGTAAACCTCGGTGTAGGCCTAGGGCCAGGAGTGGGAGCTGTGGCTAGGGTTAGGGGTGGGGGTGGACCTATGGGTAGGGGGAGCTGTAGGGCCAGGGGTAGTGGTAGGACCAGGGGTAGTGCTAGGCGTAGGCCTAGGGCGAGGGGTAGTGCTCGGGGTAACCTAACCCTAACCCTAACCCTTACCCTAACACTAACCCTAACCCTAACCCTAACCCTAACCCTAACACCAACCCTAACCCTAACCCTAACCCTAACCCTAACCCTATACCTAACACCAACCCTAACCCTAACCCTAACTCTAACCCTAACACCAACCCTCACCCTAACCCTACCCCTAACCCTAACCCTATACCTAACACCAACCCTAACCCTAACCCTAACCCTAACCCTAACACCAACCCTAACCCTAACCCTAACCCTAACCCTAACCCTACCACCAACCCTAAACCTAAACCTAACCCTAACCCTAACACCAACCCTAACCCTAATCCTAACCCTAACCCTAACCCTAACACCAACCCTAACCCTAACCCTAACCCTAACCCTAACACCAACCCTAACCCTAACCCTAACCCTAACCCTAACCCTATGCCTAACACGAACCCTAACCCTAACCCTAACCCTAACACCAACCCTAACCCTAACCCTAACCCTAAACCTAAACCTAACACCAACCCTAACCCTAACCCAAACACTAACCCTAACACCAACCCTAACCCTAACCCTAACCCTAACCCTAACACCAACCCTAATCCTAACCCTAACCCTAACACTAACCCTAACCCTAACCCTAACACCAACCCTAACCCTAACCCTAACCCTAACACCAACCCTAACCCTAACCCTAACCCTAACTCTAACCCTAACCCTAACCCTAACACCAACCCTAACCCTAACCCTAACCCTAACCCTAACACCAACCCTAACCCTAACCCTAATTCTAACCCTAACCCTATGCCTAACACCAACACTAACCCTAACCCTAACCCTAACCCTAACACCAACCCTAACCCTAATCCTAACCCTAACCCTAACCCTAACCCTAACACTAACCCTAACCCTAACCTTAACCCTAACACCAACCCTAACCCTAACCCTAACCCTAACCCTATACCTAACACCAACCCTAACCCTAACCCTAACCCTAACCCTAACACCAACCCTAACCCTAACCCTAACCCTAACACCAACCCTAACCCTAACCCTAACCCTAACACTAACCCTAACCCTAACCCTAACACCAACCCTAACCCTAACCCTAACCCTAACCCTAACACCAACCCTAACCCTAACCCTAACCCTAACTCTAACCCTAACCCTAACCCTAACACCAACCCTAACCCTAACCCTAACCCTAACCCTAACACCAACCCTAACCCTAACCCTAACCCTAACCCTAACCCTATGCCTAACACCAACACTAACCCTAACCCTAACCCTAACCCTAACACCAACCCTAACCCTAATCCTAACCCTAACCCTAACCCTAACCCTAACACTAACCCTAACCCTAACCCTAACCCTAACACCAACCCTAACCCTAACCCTAAACATAACCCTAACCCTATTCCTAACACCAACCCTAACCCTAACCCTAACACTAAACCTAACCCTAACCCTAACACCAACCCTCACCCTAACCCTAACTCTAACCCTAACACCAACCCTAACCCTAACCCTAAACCTAACTCTAACACTAACCCTAACACTAACCCTAACACCAACCCTAACCCTAACCCTAACCCTAACCCTAACACCAACCCTAACCCTAACCCTAACCCTAACCCTAACCCTAACCCTATGCCTAACACCAACACTAAACCTAACCCTAACCCTAACCCTAACACCAACCCTAACCCTAACCCTAACCCTAACCCTAACCCTATGCCTAACACAAACCCTAACCCTAACCCTAACCCTAACACCAACCCTAACCCTAACCCTACCCTAACCCTAACCCTATACCTAACACCAACCCTAACCCTAACCCTAACTCTAACCCTAACACCAACCCTCACCCTAACCCTAACCCTAACCCTAACCCTATACCTAACACCAACCCTAACCCTAACCCTAACCCTAACCCTAACACCAACCCTAACCCTAACCCTAACCCTAACCCTAACCCTAACACCAACCCTAAACCTAAACCTAACCCTAACCCTAACACCAACCCTAACCCTAATCCTAACCCTAACCCTAACCCTAACACCAACCCTAACCCTAACCCTAACCCTAACCCTAACACCAACCCTAACCCTAACCCTAACCCTAACCCTAACCCTAACCCTATGCCTAACACGAACCCTAACCCTAACCCTAACCCTAACACCAACCCTAACCCTAACCCTAACCCTAACCCTAAACCTAACACCAACCCTAACCCTAACCCAAACACTAACCCTAACACCAACCCTAACCCTAACCCTAACCCTAACCCTAACACCAACCCTAACCCTAACCCTAACCCTAACACTAACCCTAACCCTAACCCTAACACCAACCCTAACCCTAACCCTAACCCTAACCCTAACACCAACCCTAACCCTAACCCTAACCCTAACTCTAACCCTAACCCTAACCCTAACACCAACCCTAACCCTAACCCTAACCCTAAACCTAACACCAACCCTAACCCTAACCCTAATTCTAACCCTAACCCTATGCCTAACACCAACACTAACCCTAACCCTAACTCTAACCCTAACACCAACCCTAACCCTAATCCTAACCCTAACCCTAAACCTAACCCTAACACTAACCCTAACCCTAACCTTAACCCTAACACGAACCCTAACCCTAACCCTAACCCTAACCCTAACCCTATACCTAACACCAACCCTAACCCTAACCCTAACCCTAACCCTAACCCTAACACCAACCCTAACCCTAACCCTAACCCTAACACCAACCCTAACCCTAACCCTAACCCTAACACTAACCCTAACCCTAACCCTAACACCAACCCTAACCCTAACCCTAACCCTAACCCTAACCCTAACACCAACCCTAACCCTAACCCTAACCCTAACTCTAACCCTAACCCTAACCCTAACACCAACCCTAACCCTAACCCTACCCTAACCCTAACACCAACCCTAACCCTAACCCTAACCCTAACCCTAACCCTATGCCTAACACCAACACTAACCCTAACCCTAACCCTAACCCTAACACCAACCCTAACCCTAATCCTAACCCTAACCCTAACCCTAACCCTAACACTAACCCTAACCCTAACCCTAACCCTAACACCAACCCTAACACTAACCCTAACCCTAACCCTAACCGTAACACCAACCCTAACCCTAATCCTAACCCTAACCCTAACCCTAACCCTAACCCTAACCCTAACACCAACCCTAACCCTAACCCTAACCCTAAACCTAACACCAACCCTAACCCTAACCCTAACCCTATACCTAACACCAACCCTAACCCTAACCCTAACCCTAACCCTAACACCAACCCTAACCCTAACCCTAAACCTAACACCAACCCTAACCCTAACCCTAACCTTAACACCAACCCTAACCCTAATCCTAACCCTAACCCCAAACCTAACCCTAACCCTAACCCTAATCCTAACCTTATACCTAACACCAACCCTAACCCTAACCCTAACCCTAACCCTAACACCAACCCTAACCCTAACCCTAAACCTAACACCAACCCTAACCCTAACCCTAACCTTAACACCAACCCTAACCCTAACCCTAACCCTAAACCCTAATCCTAACCCTAACCCTAACCCTAACCCTAACCCTAACCCTAACCCTAACAAGGGCAAGGTGTAGTGGTCAGCGACGGGGAAGTTCTAGGCCTCGGACTAGAAGGAGCCATGTGCGTTGGTCTAGGGCCCGAGCTAGGGCTAGTGAGAGCGGTAGGCGTAGCGCTGGGGTAGGCATAGGGCAAGGGGTGGGTGTCGAGGTAAACCTCAGAGTAGGCCTAGGGCCAGGAGTGTGAGCTGTGGCTAGTGGTAGGGTTGGGGGTGGGCCTATGGGTAGGGGGAGCTGTAGGGTCAGGGGTAGTGGTAGTACCAGAGGTAGTGCTAGGCGTAGGCCTAGGGCGAGGGGTAGTGCTCGGGGTAGGGTTAGTTGAAGGGCTAGTGTTTGGCAGAGGCCCACGGGCAGTGTTAGGGTTAGGGCTCATGTTAAGCCTAGGACTAGTGGTAGTGGTAGGGGTTGGCCGAGGACTAAAGGTAGGTGTCACGAAATGGCTCCGGGTAGTCCTAGGACTCAGAACGGATGTAGGGCTGGATTAGGGTGTGGCTAATGGTGGGTCCAGGGTAATTTCGTAGGACACGGGTTAGTGCTCTGGCTATTGGTAGGGCAAGGTGTACCGGTTGGCGACGGGCAAGTGCTAGGCTTCGGACTAGAGTGAGCACTGGGCGTTGGGCTAGGGCCCGAGGTACGGGTAGTGGGAGCGGTAGGCTTAGCGCTGGGGTAGGCAAAGGGCAAGGGGTGGGTGTCGGGGTAAACCTCGGAGTAGGCCTAGGACCAGGAGTGGGAACTGTGGCTAGGGGTAGGGATGGGGGTGGCCTATGGGTAGGGGGATCTGTAGGGACAGGGGTAGGGGTAGGACCAGAGGTATTGCTAGGCGTAGGCCTAGGGCGAGGGGTAGTGCTCGGGGTAACCTAACCCTAACCCTAACCCTAACCCTAACCCTATCACCAACACTAACCCTAAACCTAACCCTATACCTAACACCAACCCTAACCCTAACCCTAACCCTAACCCTAACACCAACCCTAACACCAACCCTAACCCTAACCCTAACCCTAACCCTATACCTAACACCAACCCTAACCCTAACCCTAAACCCTAACCCTAACCCTAACCCTAACCCTATCCCTAACAAGGGCAAGGTGTACTGGTCAGCGACGGGCAAGTTCTAGGCCTCGGACGAGAGGGAGCCATGGGCGTTGGTCTCGGGCCCGAGCTATGGCTAATGGAAACTGTAGGCGTAGTGCTGGGGTAGGCATAGGGCAAGGGGTGGGTGTCGAGGTAAACCTCGGTGTAGGCCTAGGGCCAGGAGTGGGAGCTGTGGCTAGGGGTAGGGGTGGGGGTGAACCTATGGGTAGGGGGAGCTGTAGGGCCAGGGGTAGTGGTAGGACCAGCGGTAGTGCTAGGCGTAGGCCTAGGGCGAGGGGTAGTGCTCGGGGTAACCTAACCCTAACCCTAACCCTAACCCTAACACTAACCCTAACCCTAACCCTAACCCTAACACCAACCCTAAACCTAATCCTAAACCTAAACCTAACCCTAACACCAACCCTAACCCTAACCCTAACCCTAACCCTAACACCAACCCTAACCCTAACCCTAACCCTAACCCTATGCCTAACACGAACCCTAACCCTAATCCTATGCCTAACACGAACCCTAACCCTAACCCTAACCATAACCCTAACACCAACCCTAACCCTAACCCTAACCCTAACCCTAACACCAAACCTAACCCTAACCCTAACCCTAACACCAACCCCAAACCTAATCCTAACCCTAACCCTAACCCTAACACCAACCCTAACCCTAACCCTAACCCTAACCCTAACCCTATGCCTAACACGAACCCTAACCCTTAACCACACCCTAACCCTAACACCAACCCTAACCCTAATCCTAACCCTAACCCTAACCCTAACCCTTACACTAACCCTAACCCTAACCCTAACCCTAACACCAACCCTAACCCTAACCCTAACCCTAAACCTAAACCTAACACCAACCCTAACCCTAACCCAAACCCTAATCCTAACACCAACCCTAACCCTAACCCTAACCCTAACCCTAACCCTAACACCAACCCTAACCCTAACCCTAATCCTAACTCTAACCCTAACCCTAACCCTAACACCAACCCTACCCCTAACCCTAACCCTAACCCTAACACAAATCCTAACCTTAATCCTAACCCTAACCCTAACCCTAACCCTAACCCTAACCCTAACCCTAACACCAACCCTAACCCTAACCCTAACCCTAACACCAACCCTAACCCTAATCCTAACCCTAACCCTAACCCTAACACCAACCCTAACCCTAACCCTAACCCTAACCCTAACACCAACCCTAACCCTAACCCTAACCCTAACCCTAACCCTATGCCTAACACGAACCCTAACCCTAAACCTAACCCTAACCCTAACACCAACCCTAACCCTAATCCTAACCCTAACCCCAACCCTAACCCTAACACTAACCCTAACCCTAACCCTAACCCTAACACCAACCCTAACCCTAACCCTAACCCTAACCCTAACCCTACACCTAACACCAACCCTAACCCTAACCCTAACCCTAACCCTAACCCTAACCCTAACCGTAACCCTAACCCTAACCCTAAACCTAAACCTAACACCAACCCTAACCCTAACCCTAACCCTAACCCTAACACCAACCCTAACCCTAACCCTAACCCTAAACCCTAATCCTAACCCTAACCTTAACCCTAACCCTAACCCTAACCCTAACAAGGGCAAGGTGTACTGGTCAGCGACGGGCAAGTTCTAGGCCTCGGACAAGAAGGAGCCATGGGCGTTGGTCTAGGGCCCGAGCTAGGGCTAGTGAGAGCGGTAGGCGTAGCGCTGGGGTAGGCATAGGGCAAGGGGTAGTGTCGAGGTAAACCTCGGAGTAGGCCTAGGGCCAGGAGTGGGAGCTGTGGCTAGTGGTAGGGTTGGGGATGGGCCTATGGGTAGGGGGAGCTGTAGGGCCAGGGGTAGTGGTAGGACCAGAGGTAGTGCTAGGCGTAGGCCTAGGGCGAGGGGTAGTGCTCGGGGTAGGGTTAGTTGAAGGGCTAGTGTTTGGCAGAGGCCCACGGGCAGTGTTAGGGTTAGGGCTCATGTTAAGCCTAGGACTAGTGGTAGTGGTAGGGGTTGGCCGAGGACTAGGGGTAGGTGTCACGAAATGGCTCCGGGTAGCCTAGGACTCTGAACGGATGTAGGGCTGATTAGGGTGTGGCTAATGGTGGGTCCAGGGTGATTTCGTAGGACACGGGTTAGTGCTCTGGCTATAGGTAGGGCAAGGTGTAACGGTTGGCGACGGGCAAGTGCTAGGCTTCGGACTAGAGTGAGCACTGGGCGTTGGTCTAGTGCCCGAGGTAGGGCTATTGGGAGCGGTAGGCGTAGCGCTGGGGTAGGCAAAGGGCAAGGGGTGGGTGTCGGGGTAAACCTCGGAGTAGGCCTAGGACCAGGAGTGGGAGCTGTGGCTAGGGGAAGAGATGGGGGTGGGCCTATGGGTAGGGGGAGCTGTAGGGACAGGGGTAGGGGTAGGACCAGAGGTAGTGCTAGGCGTAGGCCTAGGGCGAGGGGTAGTGCTCGGGGTAACCTAACCCTAACCCTAACCCTAACCCTAACCCTATACCTAACACCAACCCTAACCCTAACCCTAACCCTAACACCAACCCTAACCCTAACCCTAACCCTAACCCTAACCCTAACACCAACCCTAAACCTAAACCTAACCCTAACCCTAACACCAACCCTAACCCTAATCCTAACCCTAACCCTAACCCTAACACCAACCCTAACCCTAACCATAACCCTAACCCTAACACCAACCCTAACCCTAACCCTAACCCTAACCCTATGCCTAACACGAACCCTAACCCTAACACTAACCCTAACACCAACCCTAACCCTAACCCTAACCCTAACCCTAAACCTAACACCAACCCTAACCCTAACCCAAACACTAACCCTAACACCAACCCTAACCCTAACCATAACCCTAACCCTAACACCAACCCTAACCCTAACCCTAAACCTAACACTAACCCTAACCCTAACCCTAACACCAACCCTAACCCTAACCCTAACCCTAACCCTAACACCAACCCTAACCCTAACCCTAACCCTAACTCTAACCCTAACCCTAACCCTAACACCAACCCTAATCCTAACCCTAACCCTAACCCTAACACCAACCCTAACCCTAACCCTAATTCTAACCCTAACCCTATGCCTAACACCAACACTAACCCTAACCCTAACCCTAACCCTAACACCAACCCTAACCCTAATCCTAACCCTAACCCTAACCCTAACCCTAACACTAACCCTAACCCTAACCCTAACCCTAACCCTAACCCTAACACCAACCCTAACCCTAACCCTAACACCAACCCTAACCCTAACCCTAACACTAACCCTAACCCTAACCCTAACACCAACCCTAACCCTAACCCTAACCCTAACCCTAACACCAACCCTAACCCTAACCCTAACCCTAACTCTAACCCTAACCCTAACCCTAACACCAACCCTAACCCTAACCCTAACCCTAACCCTAACACCAACCCTAACCCTAACCCTAACCCTAACCCTATGCCTAACACCAACACTAACCCAAACCCTAACCCTAACCCTAACACCAACCCTAACCCTAATCCTAACCCTAAACCTAACCCTAACCCTAACACTAACCCTAACCCTAACCCTAACCCTAACACCAACCCTAACCGTAACCCTAAACATAACCCTAACCCTATACCTAACACCAACCCTAACCCTAACCCTAACACTAACCCTAACCCTAACCCTAACACCAACCCTAACCCTAACCCTAACCCTAACCCTAACACCAACCCTAACCCTAACCGTAAACCTAACTCTAACCCTAACCCTAACCCTAACACCAACCCTAACCCTAACCCTAACCCTAACCCTAACACCAACCCTAACCCTAACCCTAACCCTAACCCTAACCCTATGCCTAACACCAACACTAACCCTAACCCTAACCCTAACCCTAACCCTAACACCAACCCTAACCCTAATCCTAACCCTAACCCTAACCCTAACCCTAACACTAACCCTAACCCTAACCCTAACCCTAACACCAAACCTAACCCTAACCCTAACCCTAACCCTAACCCTATACCTAACACCAACCCTAACCCTAACCCTAACCCTAACCCTAACACCAACCCTAACACTAACCCTAACCCTAACCCTAACCGTAACACCAACCCTAACCCTAATCCTAACCCTAACCCTAACCCTAACCCTAACCCTAACACCAACCCTAACCCTAACCCTAACCCTAACCCTAAACCTAACACCAACCCTAACCCTAACCCTAACCCTAACCATAACACCAAACCTAACCCTAACCCTAACCCTAAACCCTAATCGTAACCCTAACCCTAACCCTAACACTAACACTAACCCTAACCCTAACCCTAACCCTAACCCCAAACCTAACCCTAACCCTAACCCTAATCCTAACCCTATACCTAACACCAACCCTAACCCTAACCCTAACCCTAACCCTAACACCAACCCTAACCCTAACCCTAAACCTAACAACAACCCTAACCCTAACCCTAACCTTAACACCAACCCTAACCCTAACACTAACCCTAAACCCTAATCCTAACCCTAACCCTAACCCTAACCCTAACCCTAACCCTAACAAGGGCAAGGTGTAGTGGTCAACGACGGGCAAGTTCTAGGCCTCGGACTAGAAGGAGCCATGTGCGTTGGTCTAGGGCCCGAGCTAGGGCTAGTGAGAGCGGTAGGCGTAGCGCTGGGGTAGGCATAGGGCAAGGGGTGGGTGTCGAGGTAAACCTCGGAGTAGGCCTAGGGCCAGGAGTGGGAGCTGTGGCTAGTGGTAGGGTTGGGGGTGGGCCTATGGGTAGGGGGAGCTGTAGGGCCAGGGGTAGTGGTAGGACCAGAGGTAGTGCTAGGCGTAGGCCTAGGGCGAGAAGTAGTGCTCGGGGTAGGGTTAGTTGAAGGGCTAGTGTTTGGCAGAGGCCCACGGGCAGTGTTAGGGTTAGGGCTCATTTTAGGCCTAGGACTAGTGGTAGTGGTAGGGGATGGCCGAGGGCTAGGCGTAACTGTCACAAGAGGGCTCCGGGTAGTCCTAGGACTCCGAAAGGATGTAGGGCTGGATTAGGGTGTGGCTAATGGTGGGTCCAGGGTGATTTCGTAGGACACGGGTTAGTGCTCTGGCTATCGGTAGGGCAAGGTGTACCGGTTGGCGACGGGCAAGTGCTAGGCTCGGACTAGAGTGAGCACTGGGCGTTGGTCTAGGGCCCGAGGTAGAGCTAGTGGGATCAGTAGGCGTAGCGCTGGGGTAGGCAAAGGGCAAGGGGTGGGTGTCGGGGTAAACCTCGGAGTAGGCCTAGGACCAGGAGTGGGAGCTGTGGCTAGGGGTAGGGATGGGGGTGGGCCTATAGGTAGGGGGAGCTGTAGGGACAGGGGTAGGTGTGGGACCAGAGGTAGTGCTAGGCGTAGGCCTAGGGCGAGGGGTAGTGCTCGGGGTAACCTAACACTAACCCTAACCCTAACCCTAACAGCAACACTAACCCTAACCCTAACCCTAACCCTAACACCAACCCTAACCCTAAACCTAACCCTAACCCTATCCCTAACCCTAACACTAACCCTAACCCTAACCCTAACCCTAACACCAACCCTAAACCTAACACTAACCCTAACCCTAACCCTATACCTAACACCAACCCTAACCTTAACCCTAACCCTAACCCTAACACCAACCCTAACCCTAACCCTATCCCTAACCCTAACCCTAACACCAACCCTAACCATAATCCTAACCCTAACCCTAACCCTAACCCTAACCATAACACCAAACCTAACCCTAACCCTAACCCTAAACCGTAATCCTAACCCTAACCCTAACCCTAACACTAACCCTAACCCTAACCCTAACCCTAACCCCAACCGTAACCCTAACCCTAACCCTAACCCTAACCCTAACCCTAACCCTAACCCTAACCCTATACCTAACACCAACCCTAACCCTAACCCTAACCCTAACCCTAACACCAACCATAACTCTAACCCTAAACCTAACACCAACCCTAACCCTAATCCTAACCCTAACCCTAACCCTAAACCTAACACCAACCCTAACCGTAACCCTAACCCTAAACCTAACCCTAACCCAAAACCTAACACCAACCCTAACCCTAACCCTAACCCTAACCCTAACACCAACCCTAACCCTAACCCTAACCCTAAACCCTAATCCTAATCCTAACCCTAACCGTAACCCTAACCCTAACCCTAACAAGGGCAAGGTGTAGTGGTCAGCGACGGGCAAGTTCTAGGCCTCGGACTAGAAGGAGCCATGTGCGTTGGTCTAGGGCCCGAGCTAGGGCTAGTGAGAGCGGTAGGCGTAGCGCTGGGGTAGGCATAGGGCAAGGGGTGGGTGTCGAGGTAAACCTCGGAGTAGGCCTAGGGCCAGGAGTGGGAGCTGTGGCTAGTGGTAGGGTTGGGGGTGGGCCTATGGGTAGGGGGAGCTGTAGGGCCAGGGGTAGTGGTAGGACCAGAGGTAGTGCTAGGCGTAGGCCTAGGGCGAGAAGTAGTGCTCGGGGTAGGGTTAGTTGAAGGGCTAGTGTTTGGCAGAGGCCCACGGGCAGTGTTAGAGTTAGGGCTCATTTTAGGCCTAGGACTAGTGGTAGTGGTAGGGGATGGCCGAGGGCTAGGCGTAACTGTCACAAGAGGGCTCCGGGTAGTCCTAGGACTCCGAAAGGATGTAGGGCTGGATTAGGGTGTGGCTAATGGTGGGTCCAGGGGGATTTCGTAGGACACGGGTTAGTGCTCTGGCTATCGGTAGGGCAAGGTGTACCGGTTGGCGACGGGCAAGTGCTAGGCTCGGACTAGAGTGAGCACTGGGCGTTGGTCTAGGGCCCGAGGTAGAGCTAGTGGGATCAGTAGGCGTAGCGCTGGGGTAGGCATAGGGCAAGGGGTGGGTGTCGAGGTAAACCTCGGTGTAGGCCTAGGGCCAGGAGTGGGAGCTGTGGCTAGGGTTAGGGGTGGGGGTGGACCTATGGGTAGGGGGAGCTGTAGGGCCAGGGGTAGTGGTAGGACCAGGGGTAGTGCTAGGCGTAGGCCTAGGGCGAGGGGTAGTGCTCGGGGTAACCTAACCCTAACCCTAACCCTTACCCTAACACTAACCCTAACGCTAACCCTAACCCTAACACCAACCCTAACCCTAACCCTAACCCTAACCCTAACCCTATACCTAACACCAACCCTAACCCTAACCCTAACTCTAACCCTAACACCAACCCTCACCCTAACCCTAACCCTAACCCTAACCCTATACCTAACACCAACCCTAACCCTAACCCTAACCCTAACCCTAACACCAACCCTAACCCTAACCCTAACCCTAACCCTAACCCTAACACCAACCCTAAACCTAAACCTACCCCTAACCCTAACACCAACCCTAACCCTAATCCTAACCCTAACCCTAACCCTAACACCAACCCTAACCCTAACCCTAACCTTAACCCTAACACCAACCCTAACCCTAACCCTAACCCTAACCCTAACCCTAACCCTATGCCTAACACGAACCCTAACCCTAACCCTAACCCTAACACCAACCCTAACCCTAACCCTAACCCTAACCCTAAACCTAACACCAACCCTAACCCTAACCCAAACACTAACCCTAACACCAACCCTAACCCTAACCCTAACACTAACCCTAACACCAACCCTAATCCTAACCCTAACCCTAACACTAACCCTAACCCTAACCCTAACACCAACCCTAACCCTAACCCTAACCCTAACCCTAACACCAACCCTAACCCTAACCCTAACCCTAACTCTAACCCTAACCCTAACCCTAACACCAACCCTAACCCTAACCCTAACCCTAACCCTAACCCTAACCCTAACACCAACCCTAACCCTAACCCTAATTCTAACCCTAACCCTATGCCTAACACCAACACTAACCCTAACCCTAACCCTAACACCAAACCTAACCCTAATCCTAACCCTAACCCTAACCCTAACCCTAACACTAACCCTAACCCTAACCTTAACCCTAACACAAACCCTAACCCTAACCCTAACCCTAACCCTAACCCTAACCCTATACCTAACACCAACCCTAACCCTAACCCTAACCCCAACCCTAACACCAACCCTAACCCTAACCCTAACCCTAACACCAACCCTAACCCTAACCCTAACCCTAACACTAACCCTAACCCTAACCCTAACACCAACCCTAACCCTAACCCTAACCCTAACCCTAACACCAACCCTAACCCTAACCCTAACCCTAACTCTAACCCTAACCCTAACCCTAACACCAACCCTAACCCTAACCCTAACCCTAACCCTAACACCAACCCTAACCCTAACCCTAACCCTAACCCTAACCCTATGCCTAACACCAACACTAACCCTAACCCTAACCCTAACCCTAACACCAACCCTAACCCTAATCCTAACCCTAACCCTAACCCTAACCATAACACTAACCCTAACCCTAACCCTAACCCTAACACCAACCCTAACCCTAACCCTAAACATAACCCTAACCCTATTCCTAACACCAACCCTAACCCTAACCCTAACACTAACCCTAACCCTAACCCTAACACCAACCCTCACCCTAACCCTAACTCTAACCCTAACACCAACCCTAACCCTAACCCTAAACCTAACTCTAACCCTAACCCTAACCCTAACACCAACCCTAACCCTAACCCTAACACCAACCCTAACCCTAACCCTAACCCTAACCCTAACCCTAAACCTATGCCTAACACCAACACTAACCCTAACCCTAAACCTAACCCTAACACCAACCCTAACCCTAACCCTAACCCTAACCCTAACCCTATGCCTAACACGAACCCTAACCCTAACCCTAACCCTAACACCAACCCTAACCCTAACCCTAACCCTAACCCTATACCTAACACCAACCCTAACCCTAACCCTAACTCTAACCCTAACACCAACCCTCACCCTAACCCTAACCCTAACCCTAACCCTATACCTAACACCAACCCTAACCCTAACCCTAACACCAACCCTAACCCTAACCCTAACCCTAACCCTAACCCTAACACCAACCCTAAACCTAAACCTAACCCTAACCCTAACACCAACCCTAACCCTAATCCTAACCCTAACCCTAACCCTAACACCAACCCTAACCCTAACCCTAACCCTAACCCTAACACCAACCCTAACCCTAACCCTAACCCTAACCCTAACCCTATGCCTAACACGAACCCTAACCCTAACCCTAACCCTAACACCAACCCTAACCCTAACCCTAACCCTAACCCTAAACCTAACACCAACCCTAACCCTAACCCAAACACTAACCCTAACACCAACCCTAACCCTAACCCTAACCCTAACCCTAACACCAACCCTAACCCTAACCCTAACCCTAACACTAACCCTAACCCTAACCCTAACACCAACCCTAACCCTAACCCTAACCCTAACACCAACCCTAACCCTAACCCTAACCCTAACTCTAACCCTAACCCTAACCCTAACACCAACCCTAACCCTAACCCTAACCCTAAACCTAACACCAACCCTAACCCTAACCCTAATTCTAACCCTAACCCTATGCCTAACACCAACACTAACCCTAACCCTAACCCTAACCCTAACACCAAACCTAACCCTAATCCTAACCCTAACCCTAACCCTAACCCTAACACTACCCCTAACCCTAACCTTAACCCTAACACCAACCCTAACCCTAACCCTAACCCTAACCCTAACCCTATACCTAACACCAACCCTAACCCTAACCCTAACCCTAACCCTAACACCAACCCTAACCCTAACCCTAACCCTAACACCAACCCTAACCCTAACCCTAACCCTAACACTAACCCTAACCCTAACCCTAACACCAACCCTAACCCTAACCCTAACCCTAACCCTAACACCAACCCTAACCCTAACCCTAACCCTAACACTAACCCTAACCCTAACCCTAACACCAACCCTAACCCTAACCCTAACCCTAACCCTAACACCAACCCTAACCCTAACCCTAACCCTAACTCTAACCCTAACCCTAACCCTAACACCAACCCTAACCCTAACCCTAACCCTAACCCTAACACCAACACTAACCCTAACCCTAACCCTAACCCTAACCCTATGCCTAACACCAACACTAACCCTAACCCTAACCCTAACCCTGACACCAACCCTAACCCTAATCCTAACCCTAACCCTAACCCTAACCCTAACACTAACCCTAACCCTAACCCTAACCCTAACACCAACCCTAACCCTAACCCTAACCCTATACCTAACACCAACCCTAACCCTAACCCTAACTCTAACCCTAACACCAACCCTCACCCTAACCCTAACCCTAACCCTAACCCTATACCTAACACCAACCCTAACCCTAACCCTAACCCTAACCCTAACACCAACCCTAACCCTAACCCTAACCCTAACCCTAACCCTAACACCAACCCTAAACCTAAACCTACCCCTAACCCTAACACCAACCCTAACCCTAATCCTAACCCTAACCCTAACCCTAACACCAACCCTAACCCTAACCCTAACCTTAACCCTAACACCAACCCTAACCCTAACCCTAACCCTAACCCTAACCCTAACCCTATGCCTAACACGAACCCTAACCCTAACCCTAACCCTAACACCAACCCTAACCCTAACCCTAACCCTAACCCTAACCCTAAACCTAACACCAACCCTAACCCTAACCCAAACACTAACCCTAACACCAACCCTAACCCTAACCCTAACCTTAACCCTAACACCAACCCTAATCCTAACCCTAACCCTAACACTAACCCTAACCCTAACCCTAACACCAACCCTAACCCTAACCCTAACTTTAACCCTAACACCAACCCTAACCCTAACCCTAACCCTAACTCTAACCCTAACCCTAACCCTAACACCAACCCTAACCCTAACCCTAACCCTAACCCTAACACCAACCCTAACCCTAACCCTAATTCTAACCCTAACCCTATGCCTAACACCAACACTAACCCTAACCCTAACCCTAACCCTAACACCAACCCTAAACCTAATCCTAACCCTAACCCTAACCCTAACCCTAACACTAACCCTAACCCTAACCTTAACCCTAACACCAACCCTAACCCTAACCCTAACCCTAACCCTAACCCTATACCTAACACCAACCCTAACCCTAACCCTAACCCTAACCCTAACACCAACCCTAACCCTAACCCTAACCCTAACACCAAACCTAACCCTAACCCTAACCCTAACACTAACCCTAACCCTAACCCTAACACCAACCCTAACCCTAACCCTAACCCTAACCCTAACACCAACCCTAACCCTAACCCTAACCCTAACTCTAACCCTAACCCTAACCCTAACACCAACCCTAACCCTAACCCTAACCCTAACCCTAACACCAACCCTAACCCTAACCCTAACCCTAACCCTAACACCAACCCTAACCCTAACCCTAACTCTAACCCTAAACCTAACACCAACCCTAACCCTAACCCTAACCCTAACCATAACACCAAACCTAACCCTAACCCTAACCCTAAACCCTAATCCTAACCCTAACCCTAACCCTAACCCTAACACTAACCCTAACCCTAACCCTAACCCTAACCCCAACCGTAACCCTAACCCTAACCCTAACCCTAACCCTAACCCTAACCCTATACCTAACACCAACCCTAACCCTAACCCTAACCCTAACCCTAACACCAACCATAACCCTAACCCTAAACCTAACACCAACCCTAACCCTAATCCTAACCCTAACCCTAACCCTAAACCTAACACCAACCCTAACCGTAACCCTAACCCTAAACCTAACCCTAACCCAAAACCTAACACCAACCCTAACCCTAACCCTAACCCTAACCCTAACACCAACCCTAACCCTAACCCTAACCCTAAACCCTAATCCTAACCCTAACCCTAACCCTAACCCTAACCTTAACCCTAACCCTAACAAGGGCAAGGTGTAGTGGTCAGCGACGGGCAAGTTCTAGGCCTCGGACTAGAAGGAGCCATGTGCGTTGGTCTAGGGCCCGAGCTAGGGATAGTGAGAGCGGTAGGCGTAGCGCTGGGGTAGGCATAGGGCAAGGGGTGGGTGTCGAGGTAAACCTCGGAGTAGGCCTAGGGCCAGGAGTGGGAGCTGTGGCTAGTGGTAGGGTTGGGGGTGGGCCTATGGGTAGGGGGAGCTGTAGGGCCAGGGGTAGTGGTAGGACCAGAGGTAGTGCTAGGCGTAGGCCTAGGGCGAGAAGTAGTGCTCGGGGTAGGGTTAGTTGAAGGGCTAGTGTTTGGCAGAGGCCCACGGGCAGTGTTAGAGTTAGGGCTCATTTTAGGCCTAGGACTAGTGGTAGTGGTAGGGGATGGCCGAGGGCTAGGCGTAACTGTCACAAGAGGGCTCCGGGTAGTCCTAGGACTCCGAAAGGATGTAGGGCTGGATTAGGGTGTGGCTAATGGTGGGTCCAGGGGGATTTCGTAGGACACGGGTTAGTGCTCTGGCTATCGGTAGGGCAAGGTGTACCGGTTGGCGATGGGCAAGTGCTAGGCTCGGACTAGAGTGAGCACTGGGCGTTGGTCTAGGGCCCGAGGTAGAGCTAGTGGGATCAGTAGGCGTAGCGCTGGGGTAGGCATAAAGCAAGGGGTGGGTGTCGAGGTAAACCTCGGTGTAGGCCTAGGGCCAGGAGTGGGAGCTGTGGCTAGGGTTAGGGGTGGGGGTGGACCTATGGGTAGGGGGAGCTGTAGGGCCAGGGGTAGTGGTAGGACCAGGGGTAGTGCTAGGCGTAGGCCTAGGGCGAGGGGTAGTGCTCGGGGTAACCTAACCCTAACCCTAAGCCTTACCCTAACACTAACCCTAACCCTAACCCTAACCCTAACACCAACCCTAACCCTAACCCTAACCCTAACCCTAACCCTATACCTAACACCAACCCTAACCCTAACCCTAACTCTAACCCTAACACCAACCCTCACCCTAACCCTAACCCTAACCCTAACCCTAACCCTAACACCAACCCTAAACCTAAACCTAACCCTAACCCTAACACCAACCCTAACCCTAATCCTAACCCTAACCCTAACCCTAACACCAACCCTAACCCTAACCCTAACCCTAACCCTAACACCAAGCCTAACCCTAACCCTAACCCTAACCCTAACCCTATGCCTAACACGAACCCTAACCCTAACCCTAACCCTAACACCAACCCTAACCCTAACCCTAACCCTAAACCTAACACCAAACCTAACCCTAACCGAAACACTAACCCTAACACCAACCCTAACCCTAACCCTAACACTAACCCTAACACCAACCCTAATCCTAACCCTAACCCTAACACTAACCCTAACCCTAACCCTAACACCAACCCTAACCCTAACCCTAACCCTAACCCTAACACCAACCCTAACCCTAACCCTAACTCTAACCCTAACCCTAACCCTAACACCAACCCTAACCCTAACCCTAACCCTAACCCTAACACCAACCCTAACCCTAACCCTAACCCTAACTCTAACCCTAACCCTAACCCTAACACCAACCCTAACCCTAACCCTAACCCTAACCCTAACACCAACCCTAACCCTAACCCTAATTCTAACCCTAACCCTATGCCTAACACCAACACTAACCCTAACCCTAACCCTAACCCTAACACCAAACCTAACCCTAATCCTAACCCTAACCCTAACCCTAACCCTAACACTAACCCTAACCCTAACCTTAACCCTAACACCAACCCTAACCCTAACCCTAACCCTAACCCTAACCCTAACCCTATACCTAACACCAACCCTAACCCTAACCCTAACCCTAACCCTAACACCAACCCTAACCCTAACCCTAACCCTAACACCAACCCTAACCCTAACCCTAACACCAACCCTAACCCTAACCCTAACCCTAACCCTAACCCTAAACCTATGCCTAACACCAACACTAACCCTAACCCTAAACCTAACCCTAACACCAACCCTAACCCTAACCCTAACCCTAACCCTAACCCTATGCCTAACACGAACCCTAACCCTAACCCTAACCCTAACACCAACCCTAACCCTAACCCTAACCCTAACCCTATACCTAACACCAACCCTAACCCTAACCCTAACTCTAACCCTAACACCAACCCTCACCCTAACCCTAACCCTAACCCTAACCCTATACCTAACACCAACCCTAACCCTAACCCTAACACCAACCCTAACCCTAACCCTAACCCTAACCCTAACCCTAACACCAACCCTAAACCTAAACCTAACCCTAACCCTAACACCAACCCTAACCCTAATCCTAACCCTAACCCTAACCCTAACACCAACCCTAACCCTAACCCTAACCCTAACCCTAACACCAACCCTAACCCTAACCCTAACCCTAACCCTAACCCTATGCCTAACACGAACCCTAACCCTAACCCTAACCCTAACACCAACCCTAACCCTAACCCTAACCCTAACCCTAAACCTAACACCAACCCTAACCCTAACCCAAACACTAACCCTAACACCAACCCTAACCCTAACCCTAACCCTAACCCTAACACCAACCCTAACCCTAACCCTAACCCTAACACTAACCCTAACCCTAACCCTAACACCAACCCTAACCCTAACCCTAACCCTAACACCAACCCTAACCCTAACCCTAACCCTAACTCTAACCCTAACCCTAACCCTAACACCAACCCTAACCCTAACCCTAACCCTAAACCTAACACCAACCCTAACCCTAACCCTAATTCTAACCCTAACCCTATGCCTAACACCAACACTAACCCTAACCCTAACCCTAACCCTAACACCAAACCTAACCCTAATCCTAACCCTAACCCTAACCCTAACCCTAACACTACCCCTAACCCTAACCTTAACCCTAACACCAACCCTAACCCTAACCCTAACCCTAACCCTAACCCTATACCTAACACCAACCCTAACCCTAACCCTAACCCTAACCCTAACACCAACCCTAACCCTAACCCTAACCCTAACACCAACCCTAACCCTAACCCTAACCCTAACACTAACCCTAACCCTAACCCTAACACCAACCCTAACCCTAACCCTAACCCTAACCCTAACACCAACCCTAACCCTAACCCTAACCCTAACACTAACCCTAACCCTAACCCTAACACCAACCCTAACCCTAACCCTAACCCTAACCCTAACACCAACCCTAACCCTAACCCTAACCCTAACTCTAACCCTAACCCTAACCCTAACACCAACCCTAACCCTAACCCTAACCCTAACCCTAACACCAACACTAACCCTAACCCTAACCCTAACCCTAACCCTATGCCTAACACCAACACTAACCCTAACCCTAACCCTAACCCTGACACCAACCCTAACCCTAATCCTAACCCTAACCCTAACCCTAACCCTAACACTAACCCTAACCCTAACCCTAACCCTAACACCAACCCTAACCCTAACCCTAACCCTATACCTAACACCAACCCTAACCCTAACCCTAACTCTAACCCTAACACCAACCCTCACCCTAACCCTAACCCTAACCCTAACCCTATACCTAACACCAACCCTAACCCTAACCCTAACCCTAACCCTAACACCAACCCTAACCCTAACCCTAACCCTAACCCTAACCCTAACACCAACCCTAAACCTAAACCTACCCCTAACCCTAACACCAACCCTAACCCTAATCCTAACCCTAACCCTAACCCTAACACCAACCCTAACCCTAACCCTAACCTTAACCCTAACACCAACCCTAACCCTAACCCTAACCCTAACCCTAACCCTAACCCTATGCCTAACACGAACCCTAACCCTAACCCTAACCCTAACACCAACCCTAACCCTAACCCTAACCCTAACCCTAACCCTAAACCTAACACCAACCCTAACCCTAACCCAAACACTAACCCTAACACCAACCCTAACCCTAACCCTAACCTTAACCCTAACACCAACCCTAATCCTAACCCTAACCCTAACACTAACCCTAACCCTAACCCTAACACCAACCCTAACCCTAACCCTAACTTTAACCCTAACACCAACCCTAACCCTAACCCTAACCCTAACTCTAACCCTAACCCTAACCCTAACACCAACCCTAACCCTAACCCTAACCCTAACCCTAACACCAACCCTAACCCTAACCCTAATTCTAACCCTAACCCTATGCCTAACACCAACACTAACCCTAACCCTAACCCTAACCCTAACACCAACCCTAAACCTAATCCTAACCCTAACCCTAACCCTAACCCTAACACTAACCCTAACCCTAACCTTAACCCTAACACCAACCCTAACCCTAACCCTAACCCTAACCCTAACCCTATACCTAACACCAACCCTAACCCTAACCCTAACCCTAACCCTAACACCAACCCTAACCCTAACCCTAACCCTAACACCAAACCTAACCCTAACCCTAACCCTAACACTAACCCTAACCCTAACCCTAACACCAACCCTAACCCTAACCCTAACCCTAACCCTAACACCAACCCTAACCCTAACCCTAACCCTAACTCTAACCCTAACCCTAACCCTAACACCAACCCTAACCCTAACCCTAACCCTAACCCTAACACCAACCCTAACCCTAACCCTAACCCTAACCCTAACACCAACCCTAACCCTAACCCTAACTCTAACCCTAAACCTAACACCAACCCTAACCCTAACCCTAACCCTAACCATAACACCAAACCTAACCCTAACCCTAACCCTAAACCCTAATCCTAACCCTAACCCTAACCCTAACCCTAACACTAACCCTAACCCTAACCCTAACCCTAACCCCAACCGTAACCCTAACCCTAACCCTAACCCTAACCCTAACCCTAACCCTATACCTAACACCAACCCTAACCCTAACCCTAACCCTAACCCTAACACCAACCATAACCCTAACCCTAAACCTAACACCAACCCTAACCCTAATCCTAACCCTAACCCTAACCCTAAACCTAACACCAACCCTAACCGTAACCCTAACCCTAAACCTAACCCTAACCCAAAACCTAACACCAACCCTAACCCTAACCCTAACCCTAACCCTAACACCAACCCTAACCCTAACCCTAACCCTAAACCCTAATCCTAACCCTAACCCTAACCCTAACCCTAACCTTAACCCTAACCCTAACAAGGGCAAGGTGTAGTGGTCAGCGACGGGCAAGTTCTAGGCCTCGGACTAGAAGGAGCCATGTGCGTTGGTCTAGGGCCCGAGCTAGGGATAGTGAGAGCGGTAGGCGTAGCGCTGGGGTAGGCATAGGGCAAGGGGTGGGTGTCGAGGTAAACCTCGGAGTAGGCCTAGGGCCAGGAGTGGGAGCTGTGGCTAGTGGTAGGGTTGGGGGTGGGCCTATGGGTAGGGGGAGCTGTAGGGCCAGGGGTAGTGGTAGGACCAGAGGTAGTGCTAGGCGTAGGCCTAGGGCGAGAAGTAGTGCTCGGGGTAGGGTTAGTTGAAGGGCTAGTGTTTGGCAGAGGCCCACGGGCAGTGTTAGAGTTAGGGCTCATTTTAGGCCTAGGACTAGTGGTAGTGGTAGGGGATGGCCGAGGGCTAGGCGTAACTGTCACAAGAGGGCTCCGGGTAGTCCTAGGACTCCGAAAGGATGTAGGGCTGGATTAGGGTGTGGCTAATGGTGGGTCCAGGGGGATTTCGTAGGACACGGGTTAGTGCTCTGGCTATCGGTAGGGCAAGGTGTACCGGTTGGCGATGGGCAAGTGCTAGGCTCGGACTAGAGTGAGCACTGGGCGTTGGTCTAGGGCCCGAGGTAGAGCTAGTGGGATCAGTAGGCGTAGCGCTGGGGTAGGCATAAAGCAAGGGGTGGGTGTCGAGGTAAACCTCGGTGTAGGCCTAGGGCCAGGAGTGGGAGCTGTGGCTAGGGTTAGGGGTGGGGGTGGACCTATGGGTAGGGGGAGCTGTAGGGCCAGGGGTAGTGGTAGGACCAGGGGTAGTGCTAGGCGTAGGCCTAGGGCGAGGGGTAGTGCTCGGGGTAACCTAACCCTAACCCTAAGCCTTACCCTAACACTAACCCTAACCCTAACCCTAACCCTAACACCAACCCTAACCCTAACCCTAACCCTAACCCTAACCCTATACCTAACACCAACCCTAACCCTAACCCTAACTCTAACCCTAACACCAACCCTCACCCTAACCCTAACCCTAACCCTAACCCTAACCCTAACACCAACCCTAAACCTAAACCTAACCCTAACCCTAACACCAACCCTAACCCTAATCCTAACCCTAACCCTAACCCTAACACCAACCCTAACCCTAACCCTAACCCTAACCCTAACACCAAGCCTAACCCTAACCCTAACCCTAACCCTAACCCTATGCCTAACACGAACCCTAACCCTAACCCTAACCCTAACACCAACCCTAACCCTAACCCTAACCCTAAACCTAACACCAAACCTAACCCTAACCGAAACACTAACCCTAACACCAACCCTAACCCTAACCCTAACACTAACCCTAACACCAACCCTAATCCTAACCCTAACCCTAACACTAACCCTAACCCTAACCCTAACACCAACCCTAACCCTAACCCTAACCCTAACCCTAACACCAACCCTAACCCTAACCCTAACTCTAACCCTAACCCTAACCCTAACACCAACCCTAACCCTAACCCTAACCCTAACCCTAACACCAACCCTAACCCTAACCCTAACCCTAACTCTAACCCTAACCCTAACCCTAACACCAACCCTAACCCTAACCCTAACCCTAACCCTAACACCAACCCTAACCCTAACCCTAATTCTAACCCTAACCCTATGCCTAACACCAACACTAACCCTAACCCTAACCCTAACCCTAACACCAAACCTAACCCTAATCCTAACCCTAACCCTAACCCTAACCCTAACACTAACCCTAACCCTAACCTTAACCCTAACACCAACCCTAACCCTAACCCTAACCCTAACCCTAACCCTAACCCTATACCTAACACCAACCCTAACCCTAACCCTAACCCTAACCCTAACACCAACCCTAACCCTAACCCTAACCCTAACACCAACCCTAACCCTAACCCTAACCCTAACACTAACCCTAACCCTAACCCTAACACCAACCCTAACCCTAACCCTAACCCTAACCCTAACACCAACCCTAACCCTAACCCTAACCCTAACTCTAACCCTAACCCTAACCCTAACACCAACCCTAACCCTAACCCTAACCCTAACCCTAACACCAACCCTAACCCTAACCCTAACCCTAACCCTAACCCTATGCCTAACACCAACACTAACCCTAACCCTAACCCTAACCCTAACACCAACCCTAACCCTAATCCTAACCCTAACCCTAACCCTAACCATAACACTAACCCTAACCCTAACCCTAACCCTAAACATAACCCTAACCCTATTCCTAACACCAAACCTAACCCTAACCCTAACACTAACCCTAACCCTAACCCTAACACCAACCCTCACCCTAACCCTAACTCTAACCCTAACACCAACTCTAACCCTAACCCTAAACCTAACTCTAACCCTAACCCTAACCCTAACACCAACCCTAACCCTAACCCTAACCCTAACCCTAACACCAACCCTAACCCTAACCCTAACCCTAACCCTAACCCTAAACCTATGCCTAACACCAACACTAACCCTAACCCTAACCCTAACCCTAACACCAACCCTAACCCTAACCCTAACCCTAACCCTAACCCTATGCCTAACACGAACCCTAACCCTAACCCTAACCCTAACACCAACCCTAACCCTAACCCTAACCCTAACCCTAACCCTATACCTAACACCAACCCTAACCCTAACCCTAACTCTAACCCTAACACCAACCCTCACCCTAACCCTAACCCTAACCCTAACCCTAACCCTATACCTAACACCAACCCTAACCCTAACCCTAACCCTAACCCTAACACCAACCCTAACCCTAACCCTAACCCTAACCCTAACCCTAACACCAACCCTAAACCTAAACCTAACCCTAACCCTAACACCAACCCTAACCCTAATCCTAACCCTAACCCTAACCCTAACACCAACCCTAACCCTAACCCTAACCCTAACCCTAACACCAACCCTAACCCTAACCCTAACCCTAACCCTAACCCTATGCCTAACACGAACCCTAACCCTAACCCTAACCCTAACACCAACCCTAACCCTAACCCTAACCCTAACCCTAAACCTAACACCAACCCTAACCCTAACCCAAACACTAACCCTAACACCAACCCTAACCCTAACCCTAACCCTAACCCTAACACCAACCCTAACCCTAACCCTAACCCTAACACTAACCCTAACCCTAACCCTAACACCAACCCTAACCCTAACCCTAACCCTAACCCTAACACCAACCCTAACCCTAACCCTAACCCTAACTCTAACCCTAACCCTAACCCTAACACCAACCCTAACCCTAACCCTAACCCTAAACCTAACACCAACCCTAACCCTAACCCTAATTCTAACCCTAACCCTATGCCTAACACCAACACTAACCCTAACCCTAACCCTAACCCTAACACCAACCCTAACCCTAATCCTAACCCTAACCCTAACCCTAACCCTAACACTAACCCTAACCCTAACCTTAACCCTAACACCAACCCTAACCCTAACCCTAACCCTAACCCTAACCCTATACCTAACACCAACCCTAACCCTAACCCTAACCCTAACCCTAACACCAACCCTAACCCTAACCCTAACCCTAACACCAACCCTAACCCTAACCCTAACCCTAACACTAACCCTAACCCTAACCCTAACACCAACCCTAACCCTAACCCTAACCCTAACCCTAACACCAACCCTAACCCTAACCCTAACCCTAACACTAACCCTAACCCTAACCCTAACACCAACCCTAACCCTAACCCTAACCCTAACCCTAACACCAACCCTAACCCTAACCCTAACCCTAACTCTAACCCTAACCCTAACCCTAACACCAACCCTAACCCTAACCCTAACCCTAACCCTAACACCAACCCTAACCCTAACCCTAACCCTAACCCTAACCCTATGCCTAACACCAACACTAACCCTAACCCTAACCCTAACCCTGACACCAACCCTAACCCTAATCCTAACCCTAACCCTAACCCTAACCCTAACACTAACCCTAACCCTAACCCTAACCCTAACACCAACCCTAACCCTAACCCTAAACATAACCCTAACCCTATACCTAACACCAACCCTAACCCTAACCCTAACACTAACCCTAACCCTAACCCTAACACCAACCGTAACCCTAACCCTAACTCTAACCCTAACACCAACCCTAACCCTAACCCTAAACCTAACTCTAACCCTAACCCTAACCCTAACACCAACCCTAACCCTAACCCTAACCCTAACCCTAACACCAACCCTAACCCTAACCCTAACCCTAACCCTAACCCTAACCCTATGCCTAACACCAACACTAACCCTAACCCTAACCCTAACCCTAACACCAACCCTAACCCTAATCCTAACCCTAACCCTAACCCTAACCCTAACACTAACCCTAACCCTAACCCTAACCCTAACACCAAACCTAACCCAAACCCTAACCCTAACCCTATGCCTAACACCAACCCTAACCCTAACCCTAACCCTAACCCTAACACCAACCCTAACACTAACCCTAACCCTAACCCTAACCGTAACACCAACCCTAACCCTAATCCTAACCCTAACCCTAACCCTAACCCTAACCCTAACCCTAACACCAACCCTAACCCTAACCCTAACCCTAACCCTAACCCTAACCCTAACACCAACCCTAACCCTAACCCTAAACCTAACACCAACCCTAACCCTAACCCTAACCTTAACACCAACCCTAACCCTAACCCTAACCCTAACCCCAAACCTAACCCTAACCCTAACCCTAATCCTAACCCTATACCTAACACCAACCCTAACCCTAACCCATCCCTAACCCTAACACCAACCCTAACCCTAACCCTAAACCTAACACCAACCCTAACCCTAACCCTAACCTTAACACCAACCCTAACCCTAACCCTAACCCTAAACCCTAATCCTAACCCTAACCCTAACCCTAACCCTAACCCTAACCCTAACCCTAACCCTAACAAGGGCAAGGTGTAGTGGTCAGCGACGGGGAAGTTCTAGGCCTCGGACTAGAAGGAGCCATGTGCGTTGGTCTAGGGCCCGAGCTAGGGCTAGTGAGAGCGGTAGGCGTAGCGCTGGGGTAGGCATAGGGCAAGGGGTGGGTGTCGAGGTAAACCTCAGAGTAGGCCTAGGGCCAGGAGTGTGAGCTGTGGCTAGTGGTAGGGTTGGGGGTGGGCCTATGGGTAGGGGGAGCTGTAGGGCCAGGGGTAGTGGTAGTACCAGAGGTAGTGCTAGGCGTAGGCCTAGGGCGAGGGGTAGTGCTCGGGGTAGGGTTAGTTGAAGGGCTAGTGTTTGGCAGAGGCCCACGGGCAGTGTTAGGGTTAGGGCTCATGTTAAGCCTAGGACTAGTGGTAGTGGTAGGGGTTGGCCGAAGACTAAAGGTAGGTGTCACGAAATGGCTCCGGGTAGTCCTAGGACTCCGAACGGATGTAGGGCTGGATTAGGGTGTGGCTAATGGTGGGTCCAGGGTGATTTCGTAGGACACGGGTTAGTGCTCTGGCTATCGGTAGGGCAAGGTGTACCGTTTGGCGACGGGCAAGTGCTAGGCTTCGGACTAGAGTGAGCACTGGGCGTTGGGCTAGGGCCCGAGGTACGGCTAGTGGGAGCGGTAGGCGTAGCGCTGGGGTAGGCAAAGGGCAAGGGGTGGGTGTCGGGGTAAACCTCGGAGTAGGCCTAGGACCAGGAGTGGGAGCTGTGGCTAGGGGTAGGGATGGGGGTGGGCCTATGGGTAGGGGGATCTGTAGGGACAGGGGTAGGGGTAGGACCAGAGGTAGTGCTAGGCGTAGGCCTAGGGCGAGGGGTAGTGCTCGGGGTAACCTAACCCTAACCCTAACCCTAACCCTAACCCTATCACCAACACTAACCCTAACCCTAACCCTATACCTAACACCAACCCTAACCCTAACCCTAACCCTAACCCTAACACCAACCCTAACACCAACCCTAACCCTAACCCTAACCCTAACCCTATACCTAACACCAACCCTAACCCTAACCCTAAACCCTAACCCTAACCCTAACCCTAACCCTAACCCTAACCCTAACAAGGGCAAGGTGTACTGGTCAGCGACGGGCAAGTTCTAGGCCTCGGACGAGAGGGAGCCATGGGCGTTGGTCTCGGGCCCAAGCTATGGCTAATGGAAACGGTAGGCGTAGTGCTGGGGTAGGCATAGGGCAAGGGGTGGGTGTCGAGGTAAACCTCGGTGTAGGCCTAGGGCCAGGAGTGGGAGCTGTGGCTAGGGGTAGGGGTGGGGGTGGACCTATGGGTAGGGGGAGCTGTAGGGCCAGGGGTAGTGGTAGGACCAGCGGTAGTGCTAGGCGTAGGCCTAGGGCGAGGGGTAGTGCTCGGGGTAACCTAACCCTAACCCTAACCCTAACCCTAACACTAACCCTAACCCTAACCCTAACCCTAACACCAACCCTAACCCTAACCCTAACCCTAACCCTAACCCTAACCATAACCCTAACACCAACCCTAACCCTAACCCTAACCCTAACCCTAACACCAACCCTAAACCTAATCCTAACCCTAACCCTAACCCTAACACCAACCCTAACCCTAACCCTAACCCTAACCCTAACACCAACCCTAACCCTAACCCTAACCCTAACCCTATGCCTAACACGAACCCTAACCCTAACCCTATGCCTAACACGAACCCTAACCCTATCCCTAACCCTAACCATAACCCTAACACCAACCCTAACCCTAACCCTAACCCTAACCCTAACACCAACCCTAACCCTAACCCTAAACCTAACACCAACCCCAAACCTAATCCTAACCCTAACCCTAACCCTAACACCAACCCTAACCCTAACCCTAACCCTAACCCTAACCCTAACCCTAACCCTATGCCTAACACGAACCCTAACCCTAAACCACACCCTAACCCTAACACCAACCCTAACCCTAATCCTAACCCTAACCCTAACCCTAACCCTTACACTAACCCTAACCCTAACCCTAACCCTAACACCAACCCTAACCCTAACCCTAACCCTAAACCTAAACCTAACACCAACCCTAACCCTAACCCAAAACCTAATCCTAACACCAACCCTAACCCTAACCCTAACCCTAACCCTAACCCTAACCCTAACACCAACCCTAATCCTAACCCTAATCCTAACTCTAACCCTAACCCTAACCCTAACACCAACCCTAACCCTAACCCTAACCCTAACCCTAACACAAATCCTAACCCTAATCCTAACCCTAACCCTAACCCTAACCCTAACCCTAACCCTAACCCTAACACCAACCCTAACCCTAACCCTAACCCTAACACCAACCCTAACCCTAATCCTAACCCTAACCCTAACCCTAACACCAACCCTAACCCTAACCCTAACCCTAACCCTAACACCAACCCTAACCCTAACCCTAACCCTAACCCTAACCCTATGCCTAACACGAACCCTAACCCTAAACCTAACCCTAACCCTAACACCAACCCTAACCCTAATCCTAACCCTAACCCTAACCCTAACCCTAACCCTAACACTAACCCTAACCCTAACCCTAACCCTAACACCAATCCTAACCCTAACCCTAACCCTAACCCTAACCCTATACCTAACACCAACCCTAACCCTAACCCTAACCCTAACCGTAACCCTAACCCTAACCCTAAACCTAAACCTAACACCAACCCTAACCCTAACCCTAACCCTAACCCTAACACCAACCCTAACCCTAACCCTACCCCTAAACCCTAATCCTAACCCTAACCTTAACCCTAACCCTAACCCTAACCCTAACAAGGGCAAAATGTACTGGTCAGCGACGGGCAAGTTCTAGGCCTCGGACTAGAAGGAGCCATGGGCGTTGGTCTAGGGCCCGAGCTAGGGCTAGTGAGAGCGGTAGGCGTAGCGCTGGGGTAGGCATAGGGCAAGGGGTAGGTGTCGAGGTAAACCTCGGAGTAGGCCTAGGGCCAGGAGTGGGAGCTGTGGCTAGTGGTAGGGTTGGGGATGGGCCTATGGGTAGGGGGAGCTGTAGGGCCAGGGGTAGTGGTAGGACCAGAGGTAGTGCTAGGCGTAGGCCTAGGGCGAGGGGTAGTGCTCGGGGTAGGGTTAGTTGAAGGGCTAGTGTTTGGCAGAGGCCCACGGGCAGTGTTAGGGTTAGGGCTCATGTTAAGCCTAGGACTAGTGGTAGTGGTAGGGGTTGGCCGAGGACTAGGGGTAGGTGTCACGAAATGGCTCCGGGTAGTCCTAGGACTCCGAACGGATGTAGGGCTGATTAGGGTGTGGCTAATGGTGGGTCCAGGGTGATTTCGTAGGACACGGGTTAGTGCTCTGGCTATAGGTAGGGCAAGGTGTACCGGTTGGCGACGGGCAAGTGCTAGGCTTCGGACTAGAGTGAGCACAGGGCGTTGGTCTAGTGCCCGAGGTAGGGCTAGTGGGAGCGGTAGTCGTAGCGCTGGGGTAGGCAAAGGGCAAGGGGTGGGTGTCGGGGTAAACCTCGGAGTAGGCCTAGGACCAGGAGTGGGAGCTGTGGCTAGGGGTAGAGATGGGGGTGGGCCAATGGGTAGGGGGAGCTGTAGGGACAGGGGTAGGGGTAGGACCAGAGGTAGTGCTAGGCGTAGGCCTAGGGCGAGGGGTAGTGCTCGGGGTAACCTAACCCTAACCCTAACACTAACACTAACCCTAACCCTAAACCTAACCCTAACACCAACCCTAACCCTAACCCTAACCCTAACCCTAACCCTATACCTAACACCAACCCTAACCCTAACCCTAACCCTAACCCTAACACCAACCCTAACCCTAACCCTAACCCTAACCCTAACCCTAACACCAACTCTAAACCTAAACCTAACCCTAACCCTAACACCAACCCTAACCCTAATCCTAACCCTAACCCTAACCCTAACACCAACCCTAACCCTAACCATAACCCTAACCCTAACACCAACCCTAACCCTAACCCTAACCCTAACCCTAACCCTAACCCTATGCCTAACACGAACCCTAACCCTAACCCTAACACCAACCCTAACCCTAACCCTAACCCTAACCCTAAACCTAACACCAACCCTAACCCTAACCCAAACACTAACCCTAAAACCAACCCTAACCCTAACCCTAACCCTAACCCTAACACCAACCCTAACCCTAACCCTAACCCTAACACTAACCCTAACCCTAACCCTAACACCAACCCTAACCCTAACCCTAACCCTAACCCTAACCCTAAACCTAACACCAACCCTAACCCTAACCCAAACACTAACCCTAACACCAAACCTAACCCTAACCCTAACCCTAACCCTAACACCAACCCTAACCCTAACCCTAACCCTAACACTAACCCTAACCCTAACCCTAACCCTAAACCTAACACCAACCCTAACCCTAACCCTAACCCTAACACTAACCCTAACCCTAACCCTAACACCAACCCTAACCCTAACCCTAACCCTAACCCTAACACCAACCCTAACCCTAACCCTAACCCTAACTCTAACCCTAACCCTAACCCTAACACCAACCCTAACCCTATCCCTAACCCTAACCCTAACCCTATGCCTAACACCAACACTAACCCTAACCCTAACATTAACCCTAACACCAACCCTAACCCTAATCCTAACCCTAAACCTAACCCTAACCCTAACACTAACCCTAACCCTAACCCTAACCCTAACACCAACCCTAACCCTAACCCTAAACATAACCCTAACCCTATACCTAACACCAACCCTAACCTTAACCCTAACACTAACCTTAACCCTAACCCTAACACCAACCCTAACCCTAACCCTAACCCTAACCCTAACACCAACCCTAACTTTAACCCTAAACCTAACTCTAACCCTAACCCTAACCCTAACACCAACCCTAACCCTAACCCTAACCCTAACCCTAACCCTAACACCAACCCTAACACTAACCCTAACCCTAACCCTAACCGTAACACCAACCCTAACCCTAATCCTAACCCTAACCCTAACCCTAACCCTAACCCTAACACTAACACTAACCCTAACCCTAACCCTAACCCTAACCCCAAACCTAACCCTAACCCTAACCCTAACCATAACACCAAACCTAACCCTAACCCTAACCCTAAACCCTAATCCTAACCCTAACCCTAACCCTAACACTAACACTAACCCTAACCCTAACCCTAACCCTAACCCCAAACCTAACCCTAACCCTAACCCTAACCCTAACCCTATACCTAACACCAGCCCTAACCCTAACCCTAACCCTAACCCTAACACCAACCCTAACCCTAACACTAACCCTAACCCTAACCATAACCCTAACACCAACCCTAACCCTAACCCTAACCCTAACCCTAACACCAACCCTAACCCTAATCCTAACCCTAACCCTAACCCTAACACCAACCCTAACCCTAACCCTAACCCTAACCCTAACCCCAAACCTAACCCTAACCCTAACCCTAATCCTAACCCTATACCTAACACCAACCCTAACCCTAACCCTAACCCTAAACCTAACACCAACCCTAACCCTAACCCTAACCTTAACACCAACCCTAACCCTAACCCTAATTCTAAACCCTAATCCTAACCCTAACCCTAACCCTAACCCTAACCCTAACCCTAACCCTAACCCTAACCCTAACAAGGGCAAGGTGTAGTGGTCAGCGACGGGGAAGTTCTAGGCCTCGGACTAGAAGGAGCCATGTGCGTTGGTCTAGGGACCGAGCTAGGGCTAGTGAGAGCGGTAGGCGTAGCGCTGGGGTAGGCATAGGGCAAGGGGTGGGTGTCGAGGTAAACCTCAGAGTAGGCCTAAGGCCAGGAGTGTGAGCTGTGGCTAGTGGTAGGGTTGGGGGTGGGCCTATGGGTAGGGGGAGCTGTAGGGTTATGGGTAGTGGTAGTACCAGAGGTAGTGCTAGGCGTAGGCCTAGGGCGAGGGGTAGTGCTCGGGGTAGGGTTAGTTGAAGGGCTAGTGTTTGGCAGAGGCCCACGGGCAGTGTTAGGGTTAGGGCTCATGTTAAGCCTAGGACTAGTGGTAGTGGTAGGGGTTGGCCGAGGACTAAAGGTAGGTGTCACGAAATGGCTCCGGGTAGTCCTAGGACTCAGAACGGATGTAGGGCTGGATTAGGGTGTGGCTAATGGTGGGTCCAGGGTGATTTCGTAGGACACGGGTTAGTGCTCTGGCTATCGGTAGGGCAAGGTGTACCGGTTGGCGACGGGCAAGTGCTAGGCTTCGGACTAGAGTGAGCACTGGGCGTTGGGCTAGGGCCCGAGGTACGGCTAGTGGGAGCGGTAGGCGTAGCGCTGGGGTAGGCAAAGGGCAAGGGGTGGGTGTCGGGGTAAACCTCGGAGTAGGCCTAGGACCAGGAGTGGGAGCTGTGGCTAGGGGTAGGGATGGGGGTGGGCCTATGGGTAGGGGGATCTGTAGGGACAGGGGTAGGGGTAGGACCAGAGGTAGTGCTAGGCGTAGGCCTAGGGCGAGGGGTAGTGCTCGGGGTAACCTAACCCTAACCCTAACCCTAACCCTAACCCTAACCCTATCACCAACACTAACCCTAACCCTAACCCTATACCTAACACCAACCCTAACCCTAACCCTAACCCTAACCCTAACACCAACCCTAACACCAACCCTAACCCTAACCCTAACCCTAACCCTATACCTAACACCAACCCTAACCCTAACCCTAAACCCTAACCCTAACCCTAACCCTAACCCTAACCCTAACCCTAACAAGGGCAAGGTGTACTGGTCAGCGACGGGCAAGTTCTAGGCCTCGGACGAGAGGGAGCCATGGGCGTTGGTCTTGGGCCCGAGCTATGGCTAATGGAAACGGTAGGCGTAGTGCTGGGGTAGGCATAGGGCAAGGGGTGGGTGTCGAGGTAAACCTCGGTGTAGGCCTAGGGCCAGGAGTGGGAGCTGTGGCTAGGGGTAGGGGTGGGGGTGGACCTATGGGTAGGGGGAGCTGTAGGGCCAGGGGTAGTGGTAGGACCAGCGGTAGTGCTAGGCGTAGGCCTAGGGCGAGGGGTAGTGCTCGGGGTAACCTAACCCTAACCCTAACCCTAACCCTAACACTAACCCTAACCCTAACCCTAACCCTAACACCAACCCTAACCCTAACCCTAACCCTAACCCTAACCCTATACCTAACACCAACCCTAACCCTAACCCTAACCCTAACCCTAACACCAAACCTAACCCTAACCCTAACCCTAACCCTAACCCTAACCATAACCCTAATACCAACCCTAACCCTAACCCTAACCCTAACCCTAACACCAACCCTAAACCTAATCCTAACCCTAACCCTAACCCTAACACCAACCCTAACCCTAACCCTAACCCTAACACCAACCCTAATCCTAACCCTAACCCTAACCCTATGCCTAACACGAACCCTAACCTTAACCCTATGCCTAACACGAACCCTAACCCTAACCCTATGCCTAACACGAACCCTAACCCTAAACCACACCCTAACCCTAACACCAACCCTAACCCTAATCCTAACCCTAACCCTAACCCTAACCCTTACACTAACCCTAACCCTAACCCTAACCCTAACACCAACCCTAACCCTAACCCTAACCCTAACCCTAAACCTAACACCAACCCTAACCCTAACCCTAACCCTAACACCAACCCCAAACCTAATCCTAACCCTAAGCCTAACCCTAACACCAACCCTAACCCTAACCCTAACCCTAAACCTAAACCTAACACCAACCCTAACCCTAACCCAAACCCTAATCCTAACACCAACCCTAACCCTAACCCTAATCCTAACCCTAACACAAATCCTAACCCTAATCCTAACTCTAACCCTAACCCTAATCCTAACTCTAACCCTAACCCTAACCCTAACACCAACCCTAACCCTAACCCTAACCCTAACCCTAACACAAATCCTAACCCTAATCCTAACCCTAACCCTAACCCTAACCCTAACCCTAACCCTAACCCTAACCCTAACACCAACCCTAACCCTAACCCTAACCCTAACACCAACCCTAACCCTAATCCTAACCCTAACCCTAACCCTAACACCAACCCTAACCCTAACCCTAACCCTAACCCTAACACCAACCCTAACCCTAACCCTAATCCTAACCCTATGCCTAACACGAACCCTAACCCTAAACCTAACCCTAACCCTAACACCAACCCTAACCCTAATCCTAACCCTAACCCTAACCCTAAACCTAACACTAACCCTAACCCTAACCCTAACCCTAACACCAACCCTAACCCTAACCCTAACCCTAACCCTATACCTAACACCAACCCTAACCCTAACCCTAACCCTAACCCTAACCGTAACCCTAACCCTAACCTTAAACCTAAACCTAACACCAACCCTAACCCTAACCCTAACCCTAACCCTAACACCAACCCTAACCCTAACCCTAACCCTAAACCCTAATCCTAACCCTAACCTTAACCCTAACCCTAACCCTAACAAGGGCAAAATGTACTGGTCAGGGACAGGCAAGTTCTAGGCCTCGGACTAGAAGGAGCCATGGGCGTTGGTCTAGGGCCCGAGCTAGGGCTAGTGAGAGCGGTAGGCGTAGCGCTGGGGTAGGCATAGGGCAAGGGGTAGGTGTCGAGGTAAACCTCGGAGTAGGCCTAGGGCCAGGAGTGGGAGCTGTGGCTAGTGGTAGGGTTGGGGATGGGCCTATGGGTAGGGGGAGCTGTAGGGCCAGGGGTAGTGGTAGGACCAGAGGTAGTGCTAGGCGTAGGCCTAGGGCGAGGGGTAGTGCTCGGGGTAGGGTTAGTTGAAGGGCTAGTGTTTGGCAGAGGCCCACGGGCAGTGTTAGGGTTAGGGCTCATGTTAAGCCTAGGACTAGTGGTAGTGGTAGGGGTTGGCCGAGGACTAGGGGTAGGTGTCACGAAATGGCTCCGGGTAGTCCTAGGACTCCGAACGGATGTAGGGCTGATTAGGGTGTGGCTAATGGTGGGTCCAGGGTGATTTCGTAGGACACGGGTTAGTGCTCTGGCTATAGGTAGGGCAAGGTGTACCGGTTGGCGACGGGCAAGTGCTAGGCTTCGGACTAGAGTGAGCACTGGGCGTTGGTCTAGTGCCCGAGGAAGGGCTAGTGGGAGCGGTAGGCGTAGCGCTGGGGTAGGCAAAGGGCAAGGGGTGGGTGTCGGGGTAAACCTCGGAGTAGGCCTAGGACCAGGAGTGGGAGCTGTGGCTAGGGGTAGAGATGGGGGTGGGCCTATGGGTAGGGGGAGCTGTAGGGACAGGGGTAGGGGTAGGACCAGAGGTAGTGCTAGGCGTAGGCCTAGGGCGAGGGGTAGTGCTCAGTGTAACCTAAACCTAACCCTAACCCTAACACTAACACTAACCCTAACCCTAACCCTAACCCTAACCCTAACACCAACCCTAACCCTAACCCTAACCCTAACCCTAACCCTATACCTAACACCAACCCTAACCCTAACCCTAACCCTAACCCTAACACCAACCCTAACCCTAACCCTAACCCTAACACTAACCCTAACACCAACCCTAAACCTAAACCTAACCCTAACCCTAACACCAACCCTAACCCTAATCCTAACCCTAACCCTAACCCTAACACCAACCCTAACCCTAACCATAACCCTAACCCTAACACCAACCCTAACCCTAACCCTAACCTAACCCTAACCCTAACCCTATGCCTAACACGAACCCTAACCCTAACCCTAACACCAACCCTAACCCTAACCCTAACCCTAACCCTAAACCTAACACCAACCCTAACCCTAACCCAAACACTAACCCTAACACCAACCCTAACCCTAACCCTAACCCTAACACCAACCCTAACCCTAACCCTAACCCTAACACTAACCCTAACCCTAACCCTAACACCAACCCTAACCCTAACCGTAACCCTAACCCTAAACCTAACACCAACCCTAACCCTAACCAAACACTAACCCTAACACCAAACCTAACCCTAACCCTAACCCTAACCCTAACACCAACCCTAACCCTAACCCTAACCCTAACTCTAACCCTAACCCTAACCCTAACACCAACCTAACCCTATCCCTAACCCTAACCCTAACACCAACCCTTTCCCTAACCCTAACCCTAAACCTAACCCTATGCCTAACACCAACACTAACCCTAACCCTAACATTAACCCTAACACCAACCCTAACCCTAATCCTAACCCTAAACCTAACCCTAACCCTAACACTAACCCTAACCCTAACCCTAACCCTAACACCAACCCTAACCCTAACCCTAAACATAACCCTAACCCTATACCTAACACCAACCCTAACCCTAACCCTAACACTAACCCTAACCCTAACCCTAACACCAACCCTAACCCTAACCCTAACCCTAAACCTACACCAACCCTAACTTTAACCCTAAACCTAACTCTAACCCTAACCCTAACCCTAACACCAACCCTAACCCTAACCCTAACCCTAACCCTAACCCTAACACCAACCCTAACCCA
>NW_027669204.1:75000-77500 GCF_964194185.1 Rhinolophus hipposideros | reverse complement strand
CCTAACCCTAATCCTAACCCTAACCCTAACCCTAACCCTAACACTAACCCTAACCCTAACCCTAACCCTAACACCAACCCTAACCCTAACCCTAACCCTAAACCTAAACCTAACACCAACCCTAACCCTAACCCAAACCCTAACCCTAACACCAACCCTAACCCTAACCCTAACCCTAACCCTAACCCTAACACCAACCCTAACCCTAACCCTAACACTAACTCTAAACCCAACGCTAAACCTAACACCAACCCTAACCCTAACCCTAACCCTAACCCTAACACAAATCCTAACCATAATCCTAACCCTAACCCTAACCCTAACCCTAACCCTAACCCTAACCCTAACACCAACCCTAACCCTAACCCTAACCCTAACACTAACCCTAACACTAACCCTAACACCAACCCTATCCCTAACCCTAACCCTAACCCTAACACCAACCCTAACCCTAACCCTAACCCTAACTCTAACCCTAACCCTAACCCTAACACCAACCCTAACCCTATCCCTAACCCTAACCCTAACACCAACTCTATCCCTAACCCTAACCCTAAACCTAACCCTATGCCTAACACCAACACTAACCCTAACCCTAACATTAACCCTAACACCAACCCTAACCCTAATCCTAACCCTAAACCTAACCCTAACCCTAACACTAACCCTAACCCTAACCCTAACCCTAACACCAACCCTAACCCTAACCCTAAACATAACCCTAACCCTATACCTAACACCAACCCTAACCCTAACCCTAACACTAACCCTAAACCTAACCCTAACACCAACCCTAACCCTAACCCTAACCCTAAACCTAACACCAACCCTAACTTTAACCCTAAACCTAACTCTAACCCTAACCCTAACCCTAACACCAACCCTAACCCTAACCCTAACCCTAACCCTAACCCTAACCCTAACACCAACCCTAACCCTAACCCTAACCCTAACCCTAACCCTAACCCTATGCCTAACATCAACACTAACCCTAACCCTAACCCTAACCCTAACACCAACCCTAATTCTAATCCTAACCCTAATCCTAACCCTAACCCTAACCCTAACCCTAACCCTAACCCTAACCCTAACACCAACCCTAACCCTAACCCTAACCCTAACCCTAACCCTAACCCTAACCCCAACCCTAACCCTAACCCTAACCCTAACCATAACACCAAACCTAACCCTAACCCTAACCCTAAACCCTAATCCTAACCCTAACCCTAACCCTAACACTAACACTAACCCTAACCCTAACCTTAACCCTAACCCCAACCCTAACCCTAACCCTAACCCTAACCCTAACCCTATACCTAACACCAGCCCTAACCCTAACCCTAACCCTAACCCTAACACCAACCCTAACCCTAACCCTAACCCTAACCCTAACCATAACCCTAACACCAACCCTAACCCTAACCCTAACCCTAACCCTAACACCAACCCTAACCCTAATCCTAACCCTAACCCTAACCCTAACACCAACCCTAACCCTAACCCTAACCCTAACCCTGACACCAACCCTAACCCTAACCCTAACCCTAACCCTATGCCTAACACGAACCCTAACCCTAACCCTATGCCTAACCCGAACCCTAACCAGAACCCTAACACCAACCCTAACCCTAACCCTAACCCTAACCCTAACACCAACCCTAACCCTAACCCTAACCCTAACACCAACCCTAACCCTAATCCTAACCCTAACACTAACCCTAACACCAACCCTAACCCTAACCCTAACCTTAACCCTAACCCTAACCCTAAACCAATGCCTAACACGAACCCTAACCCTAAACCTAACCCTAACCCTAACACCAACCCTAACCCTAATCCTAACCCTAACCCTAACCCTAACCCTAACACTAACCCTAACCCTAACCCTAACCCTAACACCAACCCTAACCCTAACCCTAACCCTAAACCTAAACCTAACACCAACCCTAACCCTAACCCAAACCCTAACCCTAACACCAACCCTAACCCTAACCCTAACCCTAACCCTAACCCTAACACCAACCCTAACCCTAACCCTAACACTAACTCTAAACCTAACCCTAAACCTAACACCAACCCTAACCCTAACCCTAACCCTAACCCTAACACAAATCCTAACCCTAATCCTAACCCTAACCCTAACCCTAACCCTAACCCTAACCCTAACCCTAACCCTAACACCAACCCTAACCCTAACCCTAACCCTAACACCAACCCTAACCCTAATCCTAACCCTAACCCTAACCCTAACACCAACCCTAACCCTAACCCTAACCCTAACCCTAACACCAACCCTAACCCTAACCCTAACCCTAACCCTAACCCTATGCCTAACACCAACCCTAACCCTAATCCTAACCCTAACCCTAACCCTAACCCTAACACTAACCCTAACCCTAACTTTAACCCTAACACCAACCCTAACCCTAACCCTAAACCTAACCCTAACCCTATACCTAACACCAACCCTAACCCTAACCCTAACCCTAACCGTAACCCT
>NW_027669204.1:45000-70000 GCF_964194185.1 Rhinolophus hipposideros | reverse complement strand
AACCCTAAACCTAACCCTAACCCTAACCCTAACCCTATACCTAACACCAACCCTAACCCTAACCCTAATCTAACCCTAACTCCAACCCTAACCCTAACCCTAACCCTAACAGCAACCCTAACCCTAACCCTAAACCTAACCCTAACACTAACCCTAACCCTAACCCTAACCCTAACACCAACCCTAACCCTAACCCTAACCCTAACCGTAACACTAACCCTAACTCTAAACCTAAACCTAACACCAACCTTAACCCTAACCCTAACCCTAACCCTAACACCAACCCTAACCCTAACCCTAACCCTAAACCCTAATCCTAACCCTAACCTTATCCCTAACCCTAACCCTAACCCTAACAAGGGCAAAATTTACTGGTCAGCGACGGGCAAGTTCTAGGCCTCGGACTAGAAGGAGCCATGGGCGTTGGTCTAGGGCCCGAGCTAGGGCTTGTGAGAGCCGTAGGCGTAGCGCTGGGGTAGGCATAGGGCAAGTGGTAGGTGTCGAGGTAAACCTCGGAGTAGGCCTAGAGCCAGGAGTGGGAGCTGTGGCTAGTGGTACGGTTGGGGATGGGCCTATGGGTAGGGGGAGCTGTAGGGCCAGGGGTAGTGGTAGGACCAGAGGTAGTGCTAGGCGTAGGCCTAGGGCGAGGGGTAGTGCTCGGGGTAGGGTTAGTTGAAGGTCTAGTGTTTGGCAGAGGCCCACGGGCAGTGTTAGGGTTAGGGCTCATGTTAAGCCTAGGACTAGTGGTAGTGGTAGGGGTTGGCCGAGGACTAGGGGTAGGTGTCACGAAATGGCTCCGGGTAGTCCTAGGACTCCGAACGTATGTAGGGCTGATTAGGGTGTGGCTAATGGTGGGTCCAGGGTGATTTCGTAGGACACGGGTTAGTGCTCTGGCTATAGGTAGGGCAAGGTGTACCGGTTGGCGACGGGCAAGTGCTAGGCTTCGGACTAGAGTGAGCACTGGGCGTTGGTCTAGGGCCCGAGGTAGGGCTAGTGGGAGCGGTAGGCGTAGCGCTGGGGTAGGCAAAGGGCAAGGGGTGGGTGTCGGGGTAAACCTCGGAGTATGCCTAGGACCAGGAGTGGGAGCTGTGGCTAGGGGTAGAGATGGGGGTGGGCCTATGGGTAGGGGGAGCTGTAGGGACAGGGGTAGGGGTAGGACCAGAGGTAGTGCTAGGCGTAGGCCTAGGGCGAGGGGTAGTGCTCGGGGTAACCTAACCCTAACCCTAACCCTAACCCTAACACTAACCCTAACCCTAACCCTAACCCTAACACCAACCCTAACCCTAACCCAAACCCTAACCCTATACCTAACACCAACCCTAACCCTAACCCTAACCCTAACACCAACCCTAACCCTAACCCTAACCCTAACCCTAACCCTAACACCAACCCTAAACATAAACCTAACCCTAACCCTAACACCAACCCTAACCCTAATCCTAACCCTAACCCTTACCCTAACACCAACCCTAACCCTAACCCTAACCCTAACACCAACCCTAACCCTAACCCTAACCCTAACCCTAACCCTATGCCTAACACGAACCCTAACCCTAACACTAACCCTAACACCAACCCTAACCCTAACCCTAACCCTAACCCTAAACCTAACACCAACCCTAACCCTAACCCAAACACTAACCCTTACACCAACCCTAACCCTAACCCTAACCCTAACCCTAACACCAACCTTAACCCTAACCCTAACCCTAACTCTAACCCTAACCCTAACCCTAACACCAACCCTAAGCCTAACCCTAACCCTAACCCTAACTCTAACCCTAACCCTAACCCTAACACCAACCCTAACCCTAACCCTAACCCTAACACCAACCCTAACCCTAACCCTAACCCTAACCCTATGCCTAACACCAACACTAACCCTAACCCTAACCCTAACCCTAACACCAACCCTAACCCTAATCCTAACCCTAACCCTAAGCCTAACCCTAAACATAACCCTAACACCAACCCTAACCCTAACCCTAACCCTAACACCAACCCTAACCATAACCCTAACCCTAACCCTAACACCAACCCTAACCCTAACCCTAACCCTATGCCTAACACGAAATCTAACCCTAATTCTAACCCTAACCCTAACACCAACCCTAACCCTGACCCTAAACCAAACCTAAACCTAACACCAACCCTAACCCTAACCCAAACCCTAACCCTAACACCAACCCTAACCCTAATCCTAACCCTAACCCGAACACCAATCCTAACCCTAACCCTAACCCTAACTCTAACCCTAACCCTAACCCTAACAGCAACCCTAACCCTAAACCTAACCCTAACCCTAACACCAACCCTAACCATAATCCTAACCCTAACCCTAACCCTAACCCTAACCCTAACCCTAACACCAACCCTAACCCTAACCCTAACCCTAACACCAAACCTAACCCTTATCCTAACCCTAACCCTAACCCTAACACCAACCCTAACCCTAACCCTAACCCTAACCCTATCACCAACCCTAACCCTAACCCTAACCCTAACCCTAACCCTATGCCTAACACGAACCCTAACCCTAACACCAACCCTAACCCTAATCCTAACCCTAACCCTAACCCTAACCCTAACACTAACCCTAACCCTAACCCTAACCCTAACACCAACCCTAACCCTAACCCTAACCCTAACCCTAACCCTATACCTAACACCAACCCTAACCCTAACCCTAACCCTAACCCTAACTCCAACCCTAACCCTAACCCTAACCCTAACACCAACCCTAACCCTAATCCTAACCCTAACCCTAACCCTAACCCTAAACCTAACTCCAACCCTAACCCTAACCCTAACCCTAACCCTAACACCAACCCTAAACCTAACCCTAACCCTAAACCCTAACCCTAACCCTAACCCTAACCCTAACCCTAACCCTAACACTAACCCTAACAAGGGCAAGGTGTACTGGTCAGCGACGGGCAAGTTCTAGGCCTCGGACTAGAAGGAGCCATGGGCGTTGGTCTAGGGCCCGAGCTAGGGCTAGTGAGAGCGGTAGGCGTAGCCCTGGGGTAGGCATAGGGCAAGGGGTGGGTGTCGAGGTAAACCTCGGAGTAGGCCTAGGGCCAGGAGTGGGAGCTGTGGCTAGTGGTAGGGTTGGGGGTGGGCCTATGGGTAGGGGGAGCTGTAGGGCCAGGGGTAGTGGTAGGACCAGAGGTAGTGCTAGGCGTAGGCCTAGGGCGAGGGGTAGTGCTCGGGGTAGGGTTAGTTGAAGGGCTAGTGTTTGGCAGAGGCCCACGGGCAGTGTTAGGGTTAGGGCTCATGTTAAGCCTAGGACTAGTGGTAGTGGTAGGGGTTGGCCGAGGACTAGGGGTAGGTGTCACGAAATGGCTCCGGGTAGTCCTAGGACTCCGAACGGATGTAGGGCTGGATTAGGGTGTGGCTAATGGTGGGTCCAGGGTGATTTCGTAGGACACGGGTTAGTGCTCTGGCTATCGGTAGGGCAAGGTGTACCGGTTGGCGACGGGCAAGTGCTAGGCTCGGACTAGAGTGAGCACTGGGCGTTGGTCTAGGGCCCGAGGTAGGGCTAGTGGGAGCGGTAGGCGTAGCGCTGGGGTAGGCCAAGGGCAAGGGGTGGGTGTCTGGGTAAACCTCGGAGTAGGCCTAGGTCCAGGAGTGGGAGCTGTGGCTAGGGGTAGGGATGGGGGTGGGTCTATGGGTAGGGGGAGCTGTAGGGACAGGGGTAGGGGTAGGACCAGAGGTAGTGCTAGGCGTAGGCGTAGGGCGAGGGGTAGTGCTCGGGGTAACCTAACCCTAACCCTAACCCTAACCCTAACCCTAACCGTAACCCTAACCCTAACCCTAACCCTAACCCTAACCCTAACCCTAACCCCTAACCCTAACCTTAACCCTAACCCTAACCCTAACCCTAACCCTAAACCTAACCCTAACCCTAACACCAACCCTAACCCTAATCCTAACCCTAAACCTAACCCTAACCCTATCACTAACCCTAACCCTAACCCTAACCCTAACACCAACCCTAACCCTAACCCTAACCCTAACCCTAACCCTATACCTAACACCAACCCTAACCCTAACCCTAATCTAACCCTAACTCCAACCCTAACGCTAACCCTAACCCTAACACCAACCCAAACCCTAACCCTAAACCTAACCCTAACCCTAACCCTAACCCTATACCTAACACCAACCCTAACCCTAACCCTAATCTAACCCTAACTCCAACCCTAACCCTAACCCTAACCCTAACAGCAACCCTAACCCTAACCCTAAACCTAACCCTAACACTAACCCTAACCCTAACCCTAACCCTAACACCAACCCTAACCCTAACCCTAACCCTAACCGTAACACTAACCCTAACTCTAAACCTAAACCTAACACCAACCTTAACCCTAACCCTAACCCTAACCCTAACACCAACCCTAACCCTAACCCTAACCCTAAACCCTAATCCTAACCCTAACCTTATCCCTAACCCTAACCCTAACCCTAACAAGGGCAAAATTTACTGGTCAGCGACGGGCAAGTTCTAGGCCTCGGACTAGAAGGAGCCATGGGCGTTGGTCTAGGGCCCGAGCTAGGGCTTGTGAGAGCCGTAGGCGTAGCGCTGGGGTAGGCATAGGGCAAGTGGTAGGTGTCGAGGTAAACCTCGGAGTAGGCCTAGAGCCAGGAGTGGGAGCTGTGGCTAGTGGTACGGTTGGGGATGGGCCTATGGGTAGGGGGAGCTGTAGGGCCAGGGGTAGTGGTAGGACCAGAGGTAGTGCTAGGCGTAGGCCTAGGGCGAGGGGTAGTGCTCGGGGTAGGGTTAGTTGAAGGTCTAGTGTTTGGCAGAGGCCCACGGGCAGTGTTAGGGTTAGGGCTCATGTTAAGCCTAGGACTAGTGGTAGTGGTAGGGGTTGGCCGAGGACTAGGGGTAGGTGTCACGAAATGGCTCCGGGTAGTCCTAGGACTCCGAACGTATGTAGGGCTGATTAGGGTGTGGCTAATGGTGGGTCCAGGGTGATTTCGTAGGACACGGGTTAGTGCTCTGGCTATAGGTAGGGCAAGGTGTACCGGTTGGCGACGGGCAAGTGCTAGGCTTCGGACTAGAGTGAGCACTGGGCGTTGGTCTAGGGCCCGAGGTAGGGCTAGTGGGAGCGGTAGGCGTAGCGCTGGGGTAGGCAAAGGGCAAGGGGTGGGTGTCGGGGTAAACCTCGGAGTATGCCTAGGACCAGGAGTGGGAGCTGTGGCTAGGGGTAGAGATGGGGGTGGGCCTATGGGTAGGGGGAGCTGTAGGGACAGGGGTAGGGGTAGGACCAGAGGTAGTGCTAGGCGTAGGCCTAGGGCGAGGGGTAGTGCTCGGGGTAACCTAACCCTAACCCTAACCCTAACCCTAACACTAACCCTAACCCTAACCCTAACCCTAACACCAACCCTAACCCTAACCCTAACCCTAACCCTATACCTAACACCAACCCTAACCCTAACCCTAACCCTAACACCAACCCTAACCCTAACCCTAACCCTAACCCTAACCCTAACACCAACCCTAAACATAAACCTAACCCTAACCCTAACACCAACCCTAACCCTAATCCTAACCCTAACCCTTACCCTAACACCAACCCTAACCCTAACCCTAACCCTAACACCAACCCTAACCCTAACCCTAACCCTAACCCTAACCCTATGCCTAACACGAACCCTAACCCTAACACTAACCCTAACACCAACCCTAACCCTAACCCTAACCCTAACCCTAAACCTAACACCAACCCTAACCCTAACCCAAACACTAACCCTTACACCAACCCTAACCCTAACCCTAACCCTAACCCTAACACCAACCTTAACCCTAACCCTAACCCTAACTCTAACCCTAACCCTAACCCTAACACCAACCCTAAGCCTAACCCTAACCCTAACCCTAACTCTAACCCTTACCCTAACCCTAACACCAACCCTAACCCTAACCCTAACCCTAACACCAACCCTAACCCTAACCCTAACCCTAACCCTATGCCTAACACCAACACTAACCCTAACCCTAACCCTAACCCTAACACCAACCCTAACCCTAATCCTAACCCTAACCCTAAGCCTAACCCTAAACATAACCCTAACACCAACCCTAACCCTAACCCTAACCCTAACACCAACCCTAACCATAACCCTAACCCTAACCCTAACACCAACCCTAACCCTAACCCTAACCCTATGCCTAACACGAAATCTAACCCTAATTCTAACCCTAACCCTAACACCAACCCTAACCCTGACCCTAAACCAAACCTAAACCTAACACCAACCCTAACCCTAACCCAAACCCTAACCCTAACACCAACCCTAACCCTAATCCTAACCCTAACCCGAACACCAATCCTAACCCTAACCCTAACCCTAACTCTAACCCTAACCCTAACCCTAACAGCAACCCTAACCCTAAACCTAACCCTAACCCTAACACCAACCCTAACCATAATCCTAACCCTAACCCTAACCCTAACCCTAACCCTAACCCTAACACCAACCCTAACCCTAACCCTAACCCTAACACCAAACCTAACCCTTATCCTAACCCTAACCCTAACCCTAACACCAACCCTAACCCTAACCCTAACCCTAACCCTATCACCAACCCTAACCCTAACCCTAACCCTAACCCTAACCCTATGCCTAACACGAACCCTAACCCTAACACCAACCCTAACCCTAATCCTAACCCTAACCCTAACCCTAACCCTAACACTAACCCTAACCCTAACCCTAACCCTAACACCAACCCTAACCCTAACCCTAACCCTAACCCTAACCCTATACCTAACACCAACCCTAACCCTAACCCTAACCCTAACCCTAACTCCAACCCTAACCCTAACCCTAACCCTAACACCAACCCTAACCCTAATCCTAACCCTAACCCTAACCCTAACCCTAAACCTAACTCCAACCCTAACCCTAACCCTAACCCTAACCCTAACACCAACCCTAAACCTAACCCTAACCCTAAACCCTAACCCTAACCCTAACCCTAACCCTAACCCTAACACTAACCCTAACAAGGGCAAGGTGTACTGGTCAGCGACGGGCAAGTTCTAGGCCTCGGACTAGAAGGAGCCATGGGCGTTGGTCTAGGGCCCGAGCTAGGGCTAGTGAGAGCGGTAGGCGTAGCCCTGGGGTAGGCATAGGGCAAGGGGTGGGTGTCGAGGTAAACCTCGGAGTAGGCCTAGGGCCAGGAGTGGGAGCTGTGGCTAGTGGTAGGGTTGGGGGTGGGCCTATGGGTAGGGGGAGCTGTAGGGCCAGGGGTAGTGGTAGGACCAGAGGTAGTGCTAGGCGTAGGCCTAGGGCGAGGGGTAGTGCTCGGGGTAGGGTTAGTTGAAGGGCTAGTGTTTGGCAGAGGCCCACGGGCAGTGTTAGGGTTAGGGCTCATGTTAAGCCTAGGACTAGTGGTAGTGGTAGGGGTTGGCCGAGGACTAGGGGTAGGTGTCACGAAATGGCTCCGGGTAGTCCTAGGACTCCGAACGGATGTAGGGCTGGATTAGGGTGTGGCTAATGGTGGGTCCAGGGTGATTTCGTAGGACACGGGTTAGTGCTCTGGCTATCGGTAGGGCAAGGTGTACCGGTTGGCGACGGGCAAGTGCTAGGCTCGGACTAGAGTGAGCACTGGGCGTTGGTCTAGGGCCCGAGGTAGGGCTAGTGGGAGCGGTAGGCGTAGCGCTGGGGTAGGCCAAGGGCAAGGGGTGGGTGTCTGGGTAAACCTCGGAGTAGGCCTAGGTCCAGGAGTGGGAGCTGTGGCTAGGGGTAGGGATGGGGGTGGGTCTATGGGTAGGGGGAGCTGTAGGGACAGGGGTAGGGGTAGGACCAGAGGTAGTGCTAGGCGTAGGCGTAGGGCGAGGGGTAGTGCTCGGGGTAACCTAACCCTAACCCTAACCCTAACCCTAACACCAACACTAACCCTAACCCTAACCCTAACCCTAACCCTAACCCTAACCCTAACACCAACCCTAACCCTAACCCTAACCCTAAACCAAACACCAACCCTAACCCTAAACCTAACCCTAACCATAACACCAAACCTAACCCTAACTCTAACCCTAAACCCTAATCCTAACCCTAACACTAACCCTAACCCTAACACTAACCCTAACCCTAACCCTAACCCTAACCCCAACCGTAACCCTCACACTAACCCTAACCCTAACCCTATACCTAACACCAACCCTAACCCTAACCCTAACCCTAACCCTAACACCAACCCTAACCCTAACCCTAAACCTAACACAAACCCTAACCCTAATCCTAACCCTAACCCTAACCCTAAACCTAACACCAACCCTAACCGTAACCCTAACCCTAACCCTAACCCTAAACCTAACACCAACCCTAAACCCTAACCCTAACCCTAACCCTATACCTAACACCAACCCTAACCCTAACCCTAACCCTAACACCAACCCTAACCCTAACCCTAACCCTAACCCTAACCCTAACACCAACCCTAAACATAAACCTAACCCTAACCCTAACACCAACCCTAACCCTAATCCTAACCCTAACCCTTACCCTAACACCAACCCTAACCCTAACCCTAACCCTAACACCAACCCTAACCCTAACCCTAACCCTAACCCTAACCCTATGCCTAACACGAACCCTAACCCTAACACTAACCCTAACACCAACCCTAACCCTAACCCTAACCCTAACCCTAAACCTAACACCAACCCTAACCCTAACCCAAACACTAACCCTTACACCAACCCTAACCCTAACCCTAACCCTAACCCTAACACCAACCTTAACCCTAACCCTAACCCTAACTCTAACCCTAACCCTAACCCTAACACCAACCCTAAGCCTAACCCTAACCCTAACCCTAACTCTAACCCTAACCCTAACCCTAACACCAACCCTAACCCTAACCCTAACCCTAACACCAACCCTAACCCTAAACCTAACCCTAACCCTATGCCTAACACCAACACTAACCCTAACCCTAACCCTAACCCTAACACCAACCCTAACCCTAATCCTAACCCTAACCCTAAGCCTAACCCTAAACATAACCCTAACACCAACCCTAACCCTAACCCTAACCCTAACACCAACCCTAACCATAACCCTAACCCTAACATCAACCCTAACCCTAACCCTAACCCTATGCCTAACACGAAATCTAACCCTAATTCTAACCCTAACTCTAACACCAACCCTAACCCTGACCCTAAACCAAACCTAAACCTAACACCAACCCTAACCCTAACCCAAACCCTAACCCTAACACCAACCCTAACCCTAATCCTAACCCTAACCCGAACACCAATCCTAACCCTAACCCTAACCCTAACTCTAACCCTAACCCTAACCCTAACAGCAACCCTAACCCTAAACCTAACCCTAACCCTAACACCAACCCTAACCCTAATCCTAACCCTAACCCTAACCCTAACCCTAACCCTAACCCTAACCCTAACCCTAACCCTAACACCAACCCTAACCCTAACCCTAACCCTAACACCAACCCTAACCCTTATCCTAACCCTAACCCTAACCCTAACACCAACCCTAACCCTAAACCTAACCCTAACCCTATCACCAACCCTAACCCTAACCCTAACCCTAACCCTAACCCTATGCCTAACACGAACCCTAACCCTAACACCAACCCTAACCCTAATCCTAACCCTAACCCTAACCCTAACCCTAACACTAACCCTAACCCTAACCCTAACCCTAACACCAACCCTAACCCTAACCCTAACCCTAACCCTAACCCTATACCTAACACCAACCCTAACCCTAACCCTAACCCTAACCCTAACTCCAACCCTAACCCTAACCCTAACCCTAACACCAACCCTAACCCTAATCCTAACCCTAACCCTAACCCTAACCCTAAACCTAACACCAACCCTAACCCTAACCCTAACCCTAACCCTAACCCTAACACCAACCCTAAACCTAACCCTAACCCTAAACCCTAATCCTAACCCTAACCCTAACCCTAACCCTAACCCTAACCCTAACCCTAACAAGGGCAAGGTGTACTGGTCAGCGACGGGCAAGTTCTAGGCCTCGGACTAGAAGGAGCCATGGGCGTTGGTCTAGGGCCCGAGCTAGGGCTAGTGAGAGCGGTAGGCGTAGCCCTGGGGTAGGCATAGGGCAAGGGGTGGGTGTCGAGGTAAACCTCGGAGTAGGCCTAGGGCCAGGAGTGGGAGCTGTGGCTAGTGGTAGGGTTGGGGGTGGGCCTATGGGTAGGGGGAGCTGTAGGGCCAGGGGTAGTGGTAGGACCAGAGGTAGTGCTAGGCGTAGGCCTAGGGCGAGGGGTAGTGCTCGGGGTAGGGTTAGTTGAAGGGCTAGTGTTTGGCAGAGGCCCACGGGCAGTGTTAGGGTTAGGGCTCATGTTAAGCCTAGGACTAGTGGTAGTGGTAGGGGTTGGCCGAGGACTAGGGGTAGGTGTCACGAAATGGCTCCGGGTAGTCCTAGGACTCCGAACGGATGTAGGGCTGGATTAGGGTGTGGCTAATGGTGGGTCCAGGGTGATTTCGTAGGACACGGGTTAGTGCTCTGGCTATCGGTAGGGCAAGGTGTACCGGTTGGCGACGGGCAAGTGCTAGGCTCGGACTAGAGTGAGCACTGGGCGTTGGTCTAGGGCCCGAGGTAGGGCTAGTGGGAGCGGTAGGCGTAGCGCTGGGGTAGGCCAAGGGCAAGGGGTGGGTGTCTGGGTAAACCTCGGAGTAGGCCTAGGTCCAGGAGTGGGAGCTGTGGCTAGGGGTAGGGATGGGGGTGGGTCTATGGGTAGGGGGAGCTGTAGGGACAGGGGTAGGGGTAGGACCAGAGGTAGTGCTAGGCGTAGGCCTAGGGCGAGGGGTAGTGCTCGGGGTAACCTAACCCTAACCCTAACCCTAACCCTAACACCAACACTAACCCTAACCCTAACCCTAACCCTAACCCTAACCCTAACCCTAACCCTAACCCTAACACCAACCCTAACCCTAACCCTAACCCTAAACCAAACACCAACCCTAACCCTAAACCTAACCCTAACCATAACACCAAACCTAACCCTAACCCTAACACTAAACCCTAATCCTAACCCTAACACTAACACTAACCCTAACACTAACACTAACCCTAACCCTAACCCTAACCCCAACCGTAACCCTCACACTAACCCTAACCCTAACCCTATACCTAACACCAACCCTAACCCTAACCCTAACCCTAACCCTAACACCAACCCTAACCCTAACCCTAAACCTAACACAAACCCTAACCCTAATCCTAACCCTAACCCTAACCCTAAACCTAACACCAACCCTAACCGTAACCCTAACCCTAACCCTAACCCTAAACCTAACACCAACCCTAACCCTAACCCTAACCCTAACCCTAACACCAAACCTAAACCTAACCCTAACCCCAAACCCTAATCCTAACCCTATCCCTAACCCTAACCCTAACCCTAACCCTAACAAGGGCAAGGTGTAGTGGTCAGCGACGGGCAAGTTCTAGGCCTCGGACTAGAAGGAGCCATGTGCGTTGGTCTAGGGCCCGAGTTAGGGCTAGTGAGAGCGGTAGGCGTAGCGCTGGGGTAGGCATAGGGAAAGGGGTGGGTGTCGAGGTAAACCTCGGAGTAGGCCTAGGGCCAGGAGTGGGAGCTGTGGCTAGTGGTAGGGTTGGGGGTGGGCCTATGGGTAGGGGTAGCTGTAGGGCCAGGGGTAGTGGTAGGACTTGAGGTAGTGCTAGGCGTAGGCCTAGGGCGAGAAGTAGTGCTCGGGGTAGGGTTAGTTGAAGGGCTAGTGTTTGGCAGAGGCCCACGGGCAGTGTTAGGGTTAGGGCTCATTTTAGGCCTAGGACTAGTGGTAGTGGTAGGTGATGGCCGACGGCTAGGCGTAACTGTCACAAGAGGGCTCCGGGTAGTCCTAGGACTCCGAAAGGATGTAGGGCTGGATTAGGGTGTGGCTAATGGTGGGTCCAGGGGGATTTCGTAGGACACGGGTTAGTGCTCTGGCTATCGGTAGGGCAAGGTGTACCGGTTGGCGACGGGCAAGTGATAGGCTCGGACTAGAGGGAGCACTGGGCGTTGTTCTAGGGCCCGAGGTAGGGCTAGTGGGAGCAGTAGGCGTAGCGCTGGGGTAGGCAAAGGGCAAGGGGTGGGTGTCGGGGTAAACCTCGGAGTAGGCCTAGGACCAGGAGTGGGAGCTGTGGCTAGGGGTAGGGATGGGGGTGGGCCTATGGGTAGGGGGAGCTGTAGGGAGAGGGGTAGGGGTGGGACCAGAGGTAGTGCTAGGCGTAGGCCTAGGGCGAGGGGTAGTGCTCGGGGTAACCTAACCCTAACCCTAACCCTAAGCCTAACACCAACACTAACCCTAACCCTAACCCTAACCCTAACACCAACCCTAACCCTAATCCTAACTCTAACCCTATCCCTAACCCTAACACTAACCCTAACCCTAGCCCTAACCCTAACACCAACCCTAACCCTAACACTAACCCTAAACCTAACCCTATACCTAACACCAACCCTAACCCTAACCCTAACCCTAACCCTAACACCAACCCTAACCCTAACCCTATCCCTAACCCTAACCCTAACACCAACCCTAACCCTAATCCTAACCCTAACCCTAACCCTAACCCTAACCCTAACACCAACCCTAACCCTAACCCTAACCCTAACCCTAAACCTAACACCAACCCTAACCCTAAACCTAACCCTAACCATAACACCAAACCTAACCCTAACCCTAACCCTAAACCCTAATCCTAACCCTAACACTAACCCTAACCCTAACACTAACCCTAACCCTAACCCTAACCCCAACCGTAACCCTCACACTAACCCTAACCCTAACCCTATACCTAACACCAACCCTAACCCTAACCCTAACCCTAACACCAACCCTAACCCTAACCCTAAACCTAACACCAACCCTAACTCTAATCCTAACACTAACCCTAACCCTAAACCTAACACCAACCCTAACCGTAACCCTAACCCTAACCCTAACCCTAACCCTAAACCTAACACCAACCCTAACCCTAACCCTAACCCTAACACCAACACTAACCCTAACCCTAACCCTAACCCTAACACCAACCCTAACCCTAACCCTAACCCTAACACCAACCCTAACCCTAACCCTAAACCTAACCCTAACACCAACCCTAACCCTAACCCTAACCTTAACTCTAACCTTAACCCTAACCCAAACAGCAACCCTAACCCTAACCCTAACCCTAACCCTAACACCAACCCTAACCCTAACCCTAACCCTAACACTAACCCTATGCCTAACACCAACACTAACCCTAACCCTAACCCTAACACTAACACCAACCCTAACCCTAATCCTAACACTAACCCTAACCCTAACCCTAACACTAACCCTAACCCTAACCCTAACCCTAACACCAACCCTAACCCTAACCCTAAACATAACCCTAACCCTATACCTGACACCAACCCTAACCCTAACCCTAACACTAACCCTAACCCTAACCCTAACACCAACCCTAACCCTAACCCTAACCCTAACCCTAACACCAACCCTAACCCTAACCCTAACCCTAACTCTAACCCTAACCTTAACCCTAACACCAACCCTAACCTTAACCCTAACCCTAACAGCAACCCTAACCCTAATCCTAACCCTAACCCTAACCCTAACCCTAAACATAACCCTAACACCAACCCTAACCCTAACCCTAACCCTAACCCTAACACCAACCCTAACCCTAATCCTAACCCTAAACATAACCCTAACACCAACCCTAACCCTAACCCTAACCCTAACCCTAACACCAACCCTAACCCTAACCCTAACCCTAACCCTATGCCTAACACGAAATCTAACCCTAACCCTAAACCTAACCCTAACACCAACCCTAACCCTAACCCTAACCCAAACCTAAACCTAACAGTAACCCTAACCGTAACCCAAACCCTAACCCTAACACCAACCCTAACCCTAATCCTAACCCTAACCCTAACACCAACCCTAACCCTAACTCTAACCCTAACTCTAACCCTAACCCTAACCCTAACACCAACCCTAACCCTAAACCTAACCCTAACCCTAACACCAACCCTAAACCTAATCCTAACCCTAACCCTAACCCTAACCCTAACCCTAACCCTAACCCTAACACCAACCCTAACACTAACCCTAACCCTAACACCAACCCTAACCCTTATCCTAACCCTAACCCTAACCCTAACACCAACCCTAATCCTAACCCTAACCCTAACCCTAACACCAACCCTAACCCTAACCCTAACCCTAACCCTAACCCTATGCCTAACACGAACCCTAACCCTAAACCTAACCCTAACCCTAACACCAACCCTAACCCTAATCCTAACCCTAACCCTAACCCTAACCCTAACACCAACACTAACCCTAACCCTAACCCTAACCCTAACACCAACCCTAACCCTAACCCTAACCCTAACACCAACCCTAACCCTAACCCTAAACCTAACCCTAACACCAACCCTAACCCTAACCCTAACCTTAACTCTAACCTTAACCCTAACCCAAACAGCAACCCTAACCCTAACCCTAACCCTAACCCTAACACCAACCCTAACCCTAACCCTAACCCTAACACTAACCCTATGCCTAACACCAACACTAACCCTAACCCTAACCCTAACACTAACACCAACCCTAACCCTAATCCTAACACTAACCCTAACCCTAACCCTAACACTAACCCTAACCCTAACCCTAACCCTAACACCAACCCTAACCCTAACCCTAAACATAACCCTAACCCTATACCTGACACCAACCCTAACCCTAACCCTAACACTAACCCTAACCCTAACCCTAACACCAACCCTAACCCTAACCCTAACCCTAACCCTAACACCAACCCTAACCCTAACCCTAACCCTAACTCTAACCCTAACCTTAACCCTAACACCAACCCTAACCTTAACCCTAACCCTAACAGCAACCCTAACCCTAATCCTAACCCTAACCCTAACCCTAACCCTAAACATAACCCTAACACCAACCCTAACCCTAACCCTAACCCTAACCCTAACACCAACCCTAACCCTAATCCTAACCCTAAACATAACCCTAACACCAACCCTAACCCTAACCCTAACCCTAACCCTAACACCAACCCTAACCCTAACCCTAACCCTAACCCTATGCCTAACACGAAATCTAACCCTAACCCTAAACCTAACCCTAACACCAACCCTAACCCTAACCCTAACCCAAACCTAAACCTAACAGTAACCCTAACCGTAACCCAAACCCTAACCCTAACACCAACCCTAACCCTAATCCTAACCCTAACCCTAACACCAACCCTAACCCTAACTCTAACCCTAACTCTAACCCTAACCCTAACCCTAACACCAACCCTAACCCTAAACCTAACCCTAACCCTAACACCAACCCTAAACCTAATCCTAACCCTAACCCTAACCCTAACCCTAACCCTAACCCTAACCCTAACACCAACCCTAACACTAACCCTAACCCTAACACCAACCCTAACCCTTATCCTAACCCTAACCCTAACCCTAACACCAACCCTAATCCTAACCCTAACCCTAACCCTAACACCAACCCTAACCCTAACCCTAACCCTAACCCTAACCCTATGCCTAACACGAACCCTAACCCTAAACCTAAACCCTAACCCTAACACCAACCCTAACCCTAATCCTAACCCTAACCCTAACCCCTAACCCTAACACCAACCCTAACCCTAACCCTAACCCTAACCCTATACCTAACACCAACCCTAACCCTAACCCTAACCCTAACCCTAACACCAACCCTAACACTAACCCTAAACCTAACCCTAACCCTAACATCAAACGTAACCCTAAACCTAACCCTAACCCTAACCCTACCCTAACCCTAACCCTAACCCTAACCCTAACCCTAACCCTAACCCTAACCCTAACCCTAACCCCTAACCCTAACCCTAACACTAACCCTAACCCTAACCCTAACCCTAAACCTAACCCTAACCCTAACACCAACCCTAACCCAACCCTAACCCTAATCCTAACCCTAAACCTAACCCTAACCCTAACACTAACCCTAACCCTAACCCTAACCCTAACACCAACCCTAACCCTAACCCTAACCTAACCCTAACCCTATACCTAACACCAACCCTACCCTATCCCTAATCTAACCCTAACTCCAACCCTAACCCTAACCCTAACCCTAACACCAACCCTAACCCTAACCCTAAACCTAACCCTAACCCTACCCTAACCCTAACACCAACACTAACCCTAACCCTAACCCTAACCCTAACACCAACCCTAACCCTAATCCTAACTCTAATCCTATCCCCAACCCTAACACTAACCCTAACCCTAGCCCTAACCCTAACACCAACCCTAACCCTAACACTAACCTAAACCTAACCCTATACCTAACACCAACCCTAACCCTAACCCTAACCCTAACCCTACACCAACCCTAACCCTAACCCTATCCCTAACCCTAACCCTAACACCAACCCTAACCCTAATCCTAACCCTAACCCTAACCCTAACCCTAACCCTAACACCAACCCTAACCCTAACCCTAACCCTAACCCTAAACCTAGACACCAACCCTAACCCTAAACCTAACCCTAACCATAACACCAAACCTAACCCTAACCCTAACCCTAAACCCTAATCCTAACCCTAACACTAACCCTAACCCTAACACTAACCCTAACCCTAACCCTAACCCCAACCGTAACCCTCACACTAACCCTAACCCTAACCCTATACCTAACACCAACCCTAACCCTAACCCTAACCCTAACCCTAACACCAACCCTAACCCTAACCCTAAACCTAACACCAACCCTAACCCTAATCCTAACCCTAACCCTAACCCTAAACCTAACACCAACCCTAACCGTAACCCTAACCCTAACCCTAACCCTAACCCTAAACCTAACACCAACCCTAACCCTAACCCTAACCCTAACACCAACACTAAACCTAACCCTAACCCTAACCCTAACACCAACCCTAACCCTAACCCTAACCCTAACACCAACCCTAACCCTAACCCTAAACCTAACCCTAACACCAACCCTAACCCTAACCCTAACCCTAACTCTAACCCTAACCCTAACCCTAACAGCAACCCTAACCCTAACCCTAACCCTAACCCTAACACCAACCCTAACCCTAACCCTAACCCTAACACTAACCCTATGCCTAACACCAACACTAACCCTAACCCTAACCCAAACACTAACACCAACCCTAACCCTAATCCTAACACTAACCCTAACCCTAACCCTAACACTAACCCTAACCCTAACCCTAACCCTAACACCAACCCTAACCCTAACCCTAAACATAACCTTAACCCTATACCTGACACCAACCCTAACCCTAACCCTAACACTAACCCTAACCCTAACCCTAACACCAACCCTAACCCTAACCCTAACCCTAACCCTAACACCAACCCTAACCCTAACCCTAACCCTAACTCTAAACCTAACCCTAACCCTAACACCAACCCTAACCCTAACCCTAACCCTAACAGCAACCCTAACCCTAATCCTAACCCTAACCCTAACCCTAACCCTAAACATAACCCTAACACCAACCCTAACCCTAACCCTAACCCTAACCCTAACACCAACCCTAACCCTAATCCTAACCCTAACCCTAACCCTAACACCAACCCTAACCCTAACCCTAACCCTAACCCTAACACCAACCCTAACCCTAACCCTAACCCTAACCCTAACCCTAACCCTAGGCCTAACACGAAATCTAACCCTAACCCTAACCCTAACCCTAACACCAACCCTAACCCTAACCCAAACCTAAACCTAACAGTAACCCTAACCGTAACCCAAACCCTAACCCTAACACCAACCCTAACCCTAACCCTAACACCAACCCTAACCCTAACCCTAACCCTAACACCAACCCTAACCCTAAACCTAACCCTAACCCTAACACCAACCCTAAACCTAATCCTAACCCTAACCCTAACCCTAACCCTAACCCTAACCCTAACCCTAACACCAACCCTAACACTAACCCTAACCCTAACACCTACCCTAACCCTTATCCTAACCCTAACCCTAACCCTAACACCAACCCTAACCCTAACCCTAACCCTAACCCTAACACCAACCCTAACCCTAACCCTAACCCAAACCTAAATTTAACAGTAACCCTAACCGTAACCCAAACCCTAACCCTAACACCAACCCTAACCCTAATCCTAACCCTAACCCTAACACCAACCCTAACCCTAACCCTAACACTAACTCTAACCCTAACCCTAACCCTAACACCAACCCTAACCCTAAACCTAACCCTAACCCTAACACCAACCCTAAACCTAATCCTAACCCTAACCCTAACCCTAACCCTAACCCTAACCCTAACTCTAACACCAACCCTAACACTAACCCTAACCCTAACACCTACCCTAACCCTTATCCTAACCCTAACCCTAACCCTAACACCAACCCTAACCCTAACCCTAACCCTAACCCTAACACCAACCCTAACCCTAACCCTAACCCTAACCCTAACCCTATGCCTAACACGAACCCTAACCCTAAACCTAACCCTAACCCTAACACCAACCCTAACCCTAATCCTAACCCTAACCCTAACCCTAACCCTAACACCAACCCTAACCCTAACCCTAACCCTAACCCTAACCCTATACCTAACAACAACCCTAACACTAACCCTAACCCTAACCCTAACACCAACCCTAACACTAATCCTAAACCTAACCCTAACCCTAACATCAACCGTAACCCTAAACCTAACCCTAACCCTAACCCTACCCTAACCCTAACCCTAACCCTAACACTAACCCTAACCCTAACCCTAACCCTAACCCCTAACCCTAACCCTAACCCTAACCCTAACCCTAACCCTAAAGCTAACCCTAACCCTGACACCAACCCTAACCCTAATCCTAACCCTAAACCTAACCCTAACCCTAACACTAACCCTAACCCTAACCCTAACCCTAACACCAACCCTAACCCTAACCCTAACCCTAACCCTAACCCTATACCTAACACCAACCCTAACCCTAACCCTAATCTAACCCTAACTCCAACCCTAACCCTAACCCTAACCCTAACACCAACCCTAACCCTAACCCTAAACCTAACCCTAACCATAACCCTAACCCTAACACCAACCCTAACCCTAACCCTAACCCTAACCCTAAACCTAACACCAACCCTAACCCTAACCCAAACACTAACCCTAACACCAACCCTAACCCTAACCCTAAATCTAACCCTAACACCAAACTTAACCCTAATCCTAACCCTAACTCTAACCCTAACCCTAACCCTAACACCAAACCTAAGCCTAACCCTAACCCTAACCCTAACTCTAACCCTAACCCTAACCCTAACACCAACCCTAACCCTAACCCTAACCCTAACACCAACCCTAACCCTAACCCTAACCCTAACCCTAACCCTATGCCTAACACCAACACTAACCCTAACCCTAACCCTAACCCTAACACCAACCCTAACCCTAATCCTAACCCTAACCCTAAGCCTAACCCTAAACATAACGCTAACACCAACCCTAACCCTAACCCTAACCCTAACCCTAACACCAACCCTAACCATAACCCTAACCCTAACCCTAACACCAACCCTAACCCTAACCCTAACCCTAACCCTAACCCTAACCCTATGCCTAACACGAAATCTAACCCTAACCCTAACCCTAACACCAACCCTAACCCTGACCCTAAACCAAACCAAAACCTAACACCAACCCTAACCCTAACCCAAACCCTAACCCTAACACCAACCCTAACCCTAATCCTAACCCTAACCCGAACACCAATCCTAACCCTAACCCTAACCCTAACTCTAACCCTAACCCTAACCCTAACAGCAACCCTAACCCTAAACCTAACCCTAACCCTAACACCAACCCTAACCCTAATCCTAACCCTAACCCTAACCCTAACCCTAACCCTAACCCTAACACCAACCCTAACCCTAACCCTAACCCTAACACCAACCCTAACCCTTATCCTAACCCTAACCCTAACCCTAACACCAACCCTAACCCTAACCCTAACCCTAACCCTAACACCAACCCTAACCCTAACCCTAACCCTAACCCTAACCCTAACCCTAACCCTATGCCTAACACGAACCCTAACCTAACACCAACCCTAACCCTAATCCTAACCCTAATCCTAACCCTAACCCTAACACTAACCCTAACCCTAACCCTAACCCTAACCCTAACACCTACCCTAACCCTAACCCTAACCCTAACCCTAACCCTATACCTAACACCAACCCTAACCCTAACCCTAACCCTAACCCTAACTCCAACCCTAACCCTAACCCTAACCCTAACACCAACCCTAACCCTAATCCTAACCCTAACCCTAACCCTAACCCTAAACCTAACACCAACCCTAACTCTAACCCTAACCCTAACCCTAACCCTAACACCAACCCTAAACCTAACCCTAACCCTAAACCCTAATCCTAACCCTAACCCTAACCCTAACCCTAACCCTAGCCCTAAACCCTAATCCTAACCCTAACCCTAACCCTAACCCTAACCCTAACCCTAACCCTAACCCTATCCCTAACAAGGGCAAGGTGTACTGGTCAGCGACGGGCAAGTTCTAGGCCTCGGACTAGAAGGAGCCATGGGCGTTGGTCTAGGGCCCGAGCTAGGGCTAGTGAGAGCGGTAGGCGTAGCCCTGGGGTAGGCATAGGGCAAGGGGTGGGTGTCGAGGTAAACCTCAAAGTAGGCCTAGGGCCAGGAGTGGGAGCTGTGGCTAGTGGTAGGGTTGGGGGTGGGCCTATGGGTAGGGGGAGCTGTAGGGCCAGGGGTAGTGGTAGGACCAGAGGTAGTGCTAGGCGTAGGCCTAGGGCGAGGGGTAGTGCTCGGGGTAGGGTTAGTTGAAGGGCTAGTGTTTGGCAGAGGCCCACAAGCAGTGTTAGGGTTAGGGCTCATGTTAAGCCTAGGACTAGTGGTAGTGGTAGGGGTTGGCCGAGGACTAGGGTTAGGTGTCACGAAATGGCTCCGGGAAGTCCTAGGACTCCGAACGGATGTAGGGCTGGATTAGGGTGTGGCTAATGGTGGGTCCAGGGTGATTTCGTAGGACACTAGTTAGTGCTCTGGCTATCGGTAGGGCAAGGTGTACCGGTTGGCGACGGGCATGTGCTAGGCTTCGGACTAGAGTGAGCACTGGGCGTTGGTCAAGGGCCCGAGGTAGGGCTAGTGGGAGCGGTAGGCGTAGCGCTGGGGTAGGCCAAGGGCAAGGGGTGGGTGTCTGGGTAAACCTCGGAGTAGGCCTAGGTCCAGGAGTGGGAGCTGTGGCTAGGGGTAGGGATGGGGGTGGGTCTATGGGTAGGGGGAGCTGTAGGGAGGGTAGTGGTAGGACCAGAGGTAGTGCTAGGCGTAGGCCTAGGGCGAGGGGTAGTGCTCGGGGTAACCTAACCCTAACCCTAACCCTAACCCTAACACCAACACTAACCCTAACCCTAACCCTAACCCTAACACCAACCCTAACCCTAATCCTAACTCTAACCCTATCCCTAACCCTAACACTAACCCTAACCCTAGCCCTAACCCTAACACCAACCCTAACCCTAACACTAACCCTAAACCTAACCCTATACCTAACACCAACCCTAACCCTAACCCTAACCCTAACCCTAACCCTAACACCAACCCTAACCCTAATCCTAACCCTAACCCTAACCCTAACCCTAACCCTAACACCAACCCTAACCCTAACCCTAACCCTAACCCTAAACCTAACACCAACCCAAACCCTAAACCTAACCCTAACCATAACACCAAACCTAACCCTAACCCTAACCCTAAACCTTAATCCTAACCCTAACACTAACCCTAACCCTAACACTAACCCTAACCCTAACCCTAACCCTAACCCCAACCGTAACCCTCACACTAACCCTAACCCTAACCCTATACCTAACACCAACCCTAACCCTAACCCTAACCCTAACCCTAACACCAACCCTAACCCTAACCCTAAACCTAACACCAACCCTAACCCTAATCCTAACCCTAACCCTAAACCTAAACCTAACACCAACCCTAACCGTAACCCTAACCCTAACCCTAACCCTAACCCTAAACCTAACACCAACCCTAACCCTAACCCTAACCCTAACACCAACACTAACCCTAACCCTAACCCTAACCCTAACACCAACCCTAACCCTAACCCTAACCCTAACACCAACCCTAACCCTAACCCTAAACCTAACCCTAACACCAACCCTAACCCTAACCCTAACCCTAACTCTAACCCTAACCCTAACCCTAACAGCAACCCTAATCCTAACCCTAACCCTAACCCTAACACCAACCCTAACCCTAACCCTAACCCTAACACTAACCCTATGCCTAACACCAACACTAACCCTAACCCTAACCCTAACACTAACACCAACCCTAACCCTAATCCTAACACTAACCCTAACCCTAACCCTAACACTAACACTAACCCTAACCCTAACCCTAACACCAACCCTAACCCTAACCCTAAACATAACCCTAACCCTATACCTGACACCAACCCTAACCCTAACCCTAACACTAACCCTAACCCTAACCCTAACACCAACCCTAACCCTAACCCTAACCCTAACCCTAACACCAACCCTAACCCTAACCCTAACCCTAACTCTAACCCTAACCCTAACCCTAACACCAACCCTAACCCTAACCCTAACCCTAACAGCAACCCTAACCCTAATCCTAACCCTAACCCTAACCCTAACCCTAAACATAACCCTAACACCAACCCTAACCCTAACGCTAACCCTAACCCTAACACCAACCCTAACCCTAATCCTAACCCTAACCCTAACCCTAACACCAACCCTAACCCTAACCCTAACCCTAACTCTAACACCAACCCTAACCCTAACCCTAACCCTAACCCTAACCCTATGCCTAACACGAAATCTAACCCTAACCCTAACCCTAACCCTAACACCAACCCTAACCCTAACCCTAACCCAAACCTAAACCTAACAGTAACCCTAACCGTAACCCAAACCCTAACCCTAACACCAACCCTAACCCTAATCCTAACCCTAACCCTAACACCAACCCTAACCCTAAACCTAACCCTAACTCTAACCCTAACCCTAACCCTAACACCAACCCTAACCCTAAACCTAACCCTAACCCTAACACCAACCCTAAACCTAATCCTAACCCTAACCCTAACCCTAACCCTAACCCTAACACCAACCCTAACACTAACCCTAACCCTAACACCAACCCTAACCCTTATCCTAACCCTAACCCTAACCCTAACACCAACCCTAACCCTAACCCTAACCCTAACCCTAACACCAACCCTAACCCTAACCCTAACACTAACCCTAACCCTATGCCTAACACGAACCCTAACCCTAAACCTAACCCTAACCCTAACACCAACCCTAACCCTAATCCTAACCCTAACCCTAACCCTAACCCTAACACCAACCCTAACCCTAACCCTAACCCTAACCCTAACCCTATACCTAACACCAACCCTAAACCTAACCCTAACCCTAACACCAACCCTAACACTAACCCTAAACCTAACCCTAACCCTAACATCAACCGTAACCCTAAACCTAACCCTAACCCTAACCCTACCCTAACCCTAACCCTAACCCTAACCCTAACCCTAACCCTAACCCTAACCCTAACCCCTAACCCTAACCCTAACCCTAACCCTAACCCTAACCCTAACCCTAAACCTAACCCTAACCCTAACACCAACCCTAACCCTAATCCTAACCCTAAACCTAACCCTAACCCTAACACTAACCCTAACCCTAACCCTAACCCTAACACCAACCCTAACCCTAACCCTATACCTAACACCAACCCTAACCCTAACCCTAATCTAACCCTAACTCCAACCCTAACCCTAACCCTAACCCTAACACCAACCCTAACCCTAACCCTAAACCTAACCCTAACCCTAACCCTAACCCTAACACCAACACTAACCCTAACCCTAACCCTAACCCTAACACCAACCCTAACCCTAATCCTAACTCTAACCCTATCCCTAACCCTAACACTAACCCTAACCCTAGCCCTAACCCTAACACCAACCCTAACCCTAACACTAACCCTAAACCTAATCCTATACCTAACACCAACCCTAACCCTAACCCTAACACTAACCCTAACACCAACCCTAAACCTAACCCTATCCCTAACCCTAACCCTAACACCAACCCTAACCATAATCCTAACCCTAACCCTAACCCTTACCCTAACCCTAACACCAACCCTAACCCTAACCCTAACCCTAACCCTAAACCTAACACCAACCCTAACCCTAAACCTAACCCTAACCATAACACCAAACCTAACCCAAACCCTAACCCTAAACCCTAATCCTAACCCTAACACTAACCCTAACCCTAACACTAACCCTAACCCTAACCCTAACCCTAACACCAACCGTAACCCTCACACTAACCCTAACCCTAACCCTATACCTAACACCAACCCTAACCCTAACCCTAACCCTAACCCTAACACCAACCCTAACCCTAACCCTAAACCTAACACCAACCCTAACCCTAATCCTAACCCTAACCCTAACCCTAAACCTAACACCAACCCTAACCGTAACCCTAACCCTAACCCTAACCCTAACCCTAAACCTAACACCAACCCTAACCCTAACCCTAACCCTAACACCAACACTAACCCTAACCCTAACCATAACCCTAACACCAACCCTAACCCTAACCCTAACCCTAACACCAACCCTACCCCTAACCCTAAACCTAACCCTAACACCAACTCTAACCCTAACCCTAACCCTAACTCTAACCCTAACCCTAACCCTAACAGCAACCCTAACCCTAACCCTAACCCTAACCCTAACACCAACCCTAACCCTAACCCTAACCCTAACACTAACCCTATGCCTAAAACCAACACTAACCCTAACCCTAACCCTAACACTAACACCAACCCTAACCCTAATCCTAACACTAA